>NW_016908851.1:247687-307725 GCF_001483705.2 Eufriesea mexicana | reverse complement strand
TTCTTTTATTTTTTTTTTTTTTTTTTTTTGGAACGATGTTTGTTTTAGGTTACGTCGTGTTGTAACTGAGATCAATATAAATTGCCTACTGGTTTGTTCCTTCGATATTTTAGATTATGTTGTATAGTGTGATTGATATATTGGGCTGCTGCTTTGTTCCTTGGATTTTTTAGGTTATGTTGTAATGTAAATGGTTTTCTCGACTATTCTTTGTTTCAAGGTTTGATGATGTAACTTTTTGCACTTTAAGAATTATTTGAGTTAAATTTACTTTTGTTGGAGGTCTTTGAAACCAAAGGATTTTTTTGAAAGGGAAAAAAATTTGAAATATTTACTCACTTTTTCATCTCTGATAGGAGAATAAAAGCATATAATAAATTGCATATTAGCAACGTCTGTATGGTGGCACTAGTGGAGTGCACAGAGTTAATATTAATATTTTGAATTAACTTTTTAAAAGTTTGTCTGTATATATAAATTTTAATCTAGTTGCTCAGATTAAACCATAAGAATTAATATGGGTACTTATCATTTTAATATGCAGTGAAATATTTAGTATCCAGAAGATTTATTTTTCTTTGGAGTGATTGTTTTATATTTTGGCAAGAACAATGACACTGACAAAACATTATACATTTTTGAGACGTTTAGAACTTTTGGGACACTTGTATTGTTTTCTAGTTTCCAAAGGATCTCACGTTTCACTTTGACAGTTAGTGTCATGTGCTTCCCTTTTGGTGCCATTACGCAGAGCGTTCAAGCGTGTAATGCCCATTTCATACTAGAGTAACGAAAGAAATATAGCATTTCGGCGACGTAACATTCGGATAGATAGTTGGATATTGAAATAGTGAAATAGCAGAATAGTAGTATTTAAATATTAGTATATATTATTTAAGGAAAATAATTGAAAAATGATTTTGTTAATTACTTTGAAATTATTGTTTATTAGTTTATTTATTTAAATAAGAAAATAATCCCCTCTTGAATTTTGTATTTTTTCTTTTCGCCGAATAAGTGCTTCATGGAATAGTATCTCACATAATTTCTAATTCTATTATGTCAACTGCTTCAGTGGTACAGATTTTCTCACAGTGCTTCACGCACACAGGCTCGTACACTTATTCAAGGGTAATTGAAACGAGAATAATTCAGAGAGCAAACGCCGTTACGTCCTAAAATAATTCGGATTTATTGTTTATAACTCAAACGCGTATGAAATATGTTCACTAAAATAAAAAATTATACGAAAATGATTTATTTTATCTCGATATAAAACAATATTCTTTTTTCATACGTTATTTTTTGTTCAAATAATTCGCTAATTTAAGTTATCATTGTCAAATTGTTAGTTTCCATTTCAACTAAAATTAGTTATTTTTATTTTATTTTATTTCAAATAAAATCTGTTCATATCTGTTCCAGAGCCAAGCTTAATTTCAATAATACATTAACCTTGTACTCATTAGTAAAAAATAATCATTAATATAATTTTCGAGTAATTTATATCAGATTGTAGAGTAAATAATTCATTCGATCACACGTGTGCAGATAACTCATTTGATATTATTAGTTTTTCACTCTGTGATACACTTTCCGACTCATATAGACACCTAAAATAAATAAATACATATATTCTTTTACATAAATACATAAATTATTTTCGTCAAAGAATTACTTTCGAAAGCTAACCTCACTTTTGTTCGTGCCTAATCTGAGCCTCGCATAGCTCGATTCACATAATACGACGTTTTGCTCCAGTCTAATATCCACAAAAGTCATCTGTAATTGAAAAAAATAATTCAACAATGCAATCCATTAATCCCAGTCAAGATTTTGCATAAAAATTTTCTAATTCCGCGGTACGACAGACACAGTAGAACTTGAAATCTCTAAAATACCTTTTTCATAATGACGTGCCTTTTGTCCGATTTATCACAGTGCAAACAATCCCAGAGCCGAGAACAGGAATATTCGGGATAGCAGAAAACGACAACTCCTCGTGTAAATATTGTGCTACTACTGCCGCTATTACTATTGCTGCACAAGTTTAATATTTGATGTGTATTTAAAGGTGGGTCAATATTTTATTACCACGAAAAGATATTACTACTTCTACAAATGGGACTACATATTCGTATTATGAATATTTGTTTATCAAACAAATATGTACACCGCGATACCGACCGATACACATCGCGTCTACGCTGCTCGACCTTAGGTTATAACTTAACGGTATAGCACGAAGGTTCTTCACCGATTTATCCCATAAACCGTTATTATCTGTCATTTACGATTACCTGACTGAGCTAACTTTTCCTCGCTTCCGATCACGCTGAACCTCTATTTTCGCTTTCTTTTATCCGACTAATTGGATCATGTAAGTACATCGCGGAGGCTTAGTGATTCATGCTTTGTACCGAAAGATGGAGCCACTTCCGACCTCCTTGCGTAATGTGACGACACATTTATGCCTTTCACGTGGGCGGCCAAAACGCTTATTTATACGCGAAGTCGTCGAAGGTTTCTGACCTTCGTGATTTTATTATTATAGTTCAATTCATAGTGAGAAATTTTGTTTTTGAATCTCGAGTATTTGGAAATATTTCTGATTCTGCGAGTAAAGTATTTTCAGTAAAATCTCTGGTGATTTAAAGGTTATTTAAATTTTGTGAGGAACTGTTAATTAAAAATAAATTGTATATAAATTGGAACGTGAATTGTATAAAAATTGAAATACGATAAGAGGTGATATTTAAATTGCTGGAATATTACAGTGTATTTAAAAATCTTAAAAGTGTACGGATGGATTAATAAATTAAAAGAAATGATAAAAATTTGAATGTAATAATATGAATTTTTAAATACGAATTTCGTAGAAGTTTAAATGGAAATTGTAGAGGGTGCTGTAGATTGAAAATTCGTTTCTGAAATAAGTATTATATATCGTACTTCGTGTTGCGAGTCTTTCAGAAATTTGCTTTTCGCCATTCCAAAGGAATAAATGAATATGTTATGCAAAGAGCTTATTTTCGTAATCCAATTTTAACAAAGATTAACAAAGACTGCTTCTTTATTTCGATATATAAAACAGCCTCGTTTTATTTATCACGTGTAATATGTATTAAAATTCCTGGAACGCTTGGTGCAGTAATGAAAAACGTAGACAAGACATGGAGAAAATTACCAAACTTTTTTAATATCTACGCCATGTTCGATGATTATTATGGAAATGCGAGCGAAATTAAAAAGCACCTATTGAACCAATTAATGGCGCGCAGTATGAAAAGAATATCACGTTTTAGGCAAAAATTAAAATTTCAACTTTCATTATACATATACAGGGTGTTTCACAAGTTTTCATAGAAATTTCATTGACGTAGTTATTTAATATTAATAATTATAGTATATTTATATAATATGAATATCAACAATATAACTTATTATTACTAAACAATTCAGTATGTATAAATAAATAAATACGTCAAATTAATATACTAAAATATACAAAACTGAGAATATACAAAATTATGTTACAAATAAATATGCTATACTGTATTATATTATACTATAAATAAAATGTGACGTACGTTGGGAACAAGTAAGAACTGACTATAAATAAAGAAAATTCGAGAATGTTACATAAACATATGCTCATAAAAGTTTTATCGGATCATGATAATAATAGTAATAATAATAATAATGCGAAACCCGAGGGAAATAACAATAAATATTTAATGTAACGAGAGCCTTGAATAGAGATGTGATATGTTCGTGTTTGGTATTGATTTATCGAATTACGTATAGTAAATGAAGTATATCGAGTAACAAGTCGGTGTATCGAATGAAGCTCAATTTATTATATACTATATATATCGATGATACTCTGTACTTATGTAGTTTCGCATTCTGAAGTATTATCTACCTCTGTCGATGTTGGCATAAGATACTGCGCGATGATCGCACAGGAAAAGGCGATATGTAGCATTTTCGTCTTATTTTTATGGAAAAGCATTTTTTAAATTTGATATTTAATATTTCCATCGAGTTTCCAGTTTTATTTTCCAGACAATTAAATACACGCATATGTATTACGTGCATTTTACACGTAACAATTTAAATCTGGTCTAAATATAAATCGATATCACGTATAAATTGCTTTATAGAATTGTTTTGCTCTATTACTGACAGCTTGTTGTTAAGTAACAATGACATCAAAATTATAGAAATTTAGCAATAATATTAATATAGTTTATTAAATGTATTATGATATGTTAATGTAATAGTATTAATATCAATACCATCTTAATTATTTTAGTAATGATATTACTGCTAATTTATTAATAGTAATTATATAATAATATAATAATATTATAGTAATTAAAATTCTACAAATTTTTACTTGGTATTAAATTTAAAATTGTATCAATAATATTATGTTAATTATTTTAATAACGTTACAATTATATAACAATGTAACAATATTATAATAATAAAAATAATATCATCGACATCAAATTTTAAATCATATCAATATCATTGATACAATTTAAAATTTAATATCAACTAACAATCTTCAGAACTTCGCCAACCGACGACCGATAGTCGTGATTCGAGTGCAAAGTGTTAAATCCCTGGTTAAACTTCAATCCCGACCACTCGCCGGTTTCCCGACCAATCTCATCATCATACTTCTCGACAATGCGAAATCACGAGTCGAGAGACGAAACCGCGAGTTGAAAGACCCCTGACAATAATCATCCGGAGTACACCGAGCCGATCTGGTAATTGCATAAACGCTTTGTCACGTCGAGAAATTCCATTCTTTATGCCCGCCGCACACGTAATGCCGAGTACAGGGTATTGAATAACGTACGCACCATTACCTAAGGGACTTGTAATTCGATGCGACCGGTAAACGTCGTCACCCTTTCCCCCTTTGCCTTCTGGTTGTAGCACCACGGGACAACATACGTGATCCCACGCGTAACCATAGGTTTCATTGATCGTGTACACTGTTCGTTCGACCATGTATATTGCACCGTTGACGGACGCTCTTGCCTCACTTTATACACCGTCTTCCATACCATAATGCGACATTGCATCTCGCTACTCTTGACTTTGGCAACGCGAGGCTACTACCCGGTGCACGTGACTCTGCTCTACCTAGCACAGATGACAGGCTTCAGATCGAACGTGGATCCGATTGGTCAGTGGATAGATCTTCCGACGAAGACAAGGTACACTAATTCTCATCATCGACTAAATGCATGCGTGAATTGGATCACGAGGATCAGCCTGGAATACTGGAAGACACCTGGAGAACTGCGAAGGGTGACTTTTAAGTACACCTACAGCAAAGTGCATAGCCCTGCCAAGGGTCCATATAAATGCTAGACCTAGTAACACGCTGCATATAAAAATACGCAATATCAAGATAACGAGACAATCCGATTACTATTCGAAGCCAAACACAATCCCCTTAAAGAGCCGTCCGTCGCTAATCGACGTCAAGCAAGAACGACCTGGTGACAGTATACACCCATAACTATAAATCCATAATCCCAATAGAGAACTGTGAAAAATATCGTGACGGGTTTCAAAGCATCGACATAGACATAGACCTCAAACTCATTGTACTATGAGCACTATAAAAAATACGAAAGCGAGGACTGCAGGGAAATTAAAGAACTGTCAAAGAAGCCAGGCAAAGTGTTTAACAGAGAAGAAAGGTGACCAGCAGGTACGAATTTGATTTGACAAACCAAAGCACTCGAATCTTTGTCATCTCGAGTACGATTCACGAGGGAACGTATGGATAACTGCAGAAACTTACTATTCTATCAGCGTATGACACGAAAAATATAAGTGCAGAGGTCTCAGAAGCATCTCGCAATCAGAGCTACCGTCTGTCAAAGCATCGCTAGACGAGAGTGGTTAGGCCACCGGAAGGAACGCGTAACGAGATTACCTTCTCTGACACAATCACGGAGATAAGACACGAGAATTTTCATCACTGGTCTAAAGCTTCGCATCTATGAATCTGATCATCTACCACTGCATAGAGACTCGTGGAAACAGAGTGGGACAGTGCGATAAGGAGCGATGTGACGAGCTTCAAACAAGAAGGACATCGACCGAAGATAAAAACTGTGATAGCGTAACTACAGTGCGTTCGAGAAAAGGAGGCACAGCGTGTCTACATCCTCGTGATTAACTCCGTTGGCACTCCCTCGATTGCAGGCAGTGACGGCTGTTGGCAGAAGGGTGACGAAGATCATCGGCGAGATGTAGTGAAACCGAGTGAGATTGGATATGGCATCATCGGCGTTTGTTTTCTGGTGCTTAATAGCTTCAAAGCCTACTCCTATTTTTGGCTAATAGTGGTCAGTGCCTGTGGTCGAGGGAGTGTCAACCAAGTCGGTCAGCCGTGAGGATGTAAACACTGTGTCATCTCTTCTCGAACGCAGAATACCTTACTGCTGTATGGGTCCATGCTGTCAAGAGTTTAGAAACAGAGGCTAGAGAGCATTATCGATGTCCACTGTTCATAGTTAGCCGGTATACCTGATTGGTCGCGATATAGTAGACCTCTGCCTAATACCTGCAATCATACAGATAGGCTAGGCGAATTTTCGTTATTGGCTGAGAGTGTCACGCCTAAGTGACATCATCGTACGTCGATATGTCAGCTTGATGCGATGAAGACCAAGTGAGACAGTGGGCTAACAAACGATAGGAGGCATTGACGTAGATACAGACGCTAAGTAGACTTTATCACGGCTGAAGGTGGAGTTAGAGGGTGTAGAGTGCTTGTCCAGTTCAAGGTACATCAGCAGTAATCGAAAATTGGCTGTTGAACCTGGTCTCACGCGATTAGGCGACCGCCTGCATCGAATTTTCCAATTCGAGCTTTGGATCGGGTTGTTTCACAGCTAGGTAACTGTGAAAACAGTTCAGAAGTGTTACATGTAACGTGTCTTACGTTTATCCTCCCCTAATGTTAGCGTCAGATGAGATTAGATTCATGAGAAAATTCGATCATTAGGGTATTCGTGACGAATTAATCTATCAGTTTGATACTCGACCATCTAAACTCATGGCCAATAAAATAAATACACTGTACCCAGTGGTGACTCGTTCGATGACGATCACACCAGTTTATCCGTTGCGAGCATACGTTCGTGATAATGGTGTCGATATGAATGATACAATGATGGTACATTATGCTAAACATTTGTGGCAATATTAGAGGTGGAGGTATTTTTCGAGTACGCGAGTCGAATCGGGAACTCGAAAAATTCGGTTCAGGAAAAAGGGAATGATGTCTTAAGTTGGATTTTAAGGCGGTTTATTTGCAATGATTCGGTTTATTTCGAACTGTTCGGATTACGTCGGAGCGTTCGGTTTATTCCGGACTGTTCGGATTATTTCGAATCATTCGGTTTATTTCGAACCCTTTGGATTTTATTGAACCTTTTGGTTTATTTCGAATTATTTGGTTTATTTTGGGCCATTAGATTTCTTTCGGACCGTTTGCTTTATCTCGAACCATTCAATATTTCGAACTGTTCGGTTTATTTCGAACCGTTCGGATTATTTCGAATCATTCGGTTTATTTCCAACCCTTTGGATTATATTGAACCCTCCGGTTTATTTCGAATTATTCGGTTTATTTCGGGCCATTAGATTTCTTTCGGACCGTTTGCTTTATTTCGAACCATTCAATATTTCGAACTGTTCGGTTTATTTCGAACCGTTCGGATTATTTCGAATCATTCGGTTTATTTCGAACCCTTTGGATTATATCGTACCGTTCGGTTTATTTCGGGCCGTTAGATTTTTTTCGGACCGTTTGGTTTATTTCGAACCATTCAATTCTTTTCGGACCATTCGATTTCTATCGAACTCTTCGGTTTATTCCGAACGAGTTCGAATTATATCGGACCGTGCCGTTTATTCCGAATTATTCGGTTTATTCCGGTTTATTGCGAATCATTCGATTTCCTTCGGACCGTTCGGTTTATATCAAACCATTCGGTTTATATCGAACCATTGGATCTCTTTGAACCGTTCGAAGCTCCGCACCGCGATATAACTCGATTCATTTACTCCGAACCGAGCGACACCTTCGCTCGCCACGTCTCAACTTCGTTCGCTTAACGCCAGCGCCCTCTATGCAACCCGCCCGGACACCTTTTAATTTTCGCCGCTTGTACGTTCTCGAGGGAGAAGGTATTTTCGGGTAGGAAAGTAGATCAGGTTCGAAGGCTTCATAGGACGTATGAACGGGGCTCTTTAACGTCTCTTGGCGCACGTACACGTACACATATAATGGGCTTAAACCAATTCCGGCTGGCTCGTACAAAGTACTCGCTCGGAGCCGTCTGTACCACCCACTTAAAGCATCGTGCTTCTCGGTGTGGTAGCAACAGCGGTACCAGCTACATCAGAGATTGCGAGAGCCCGGCTCCCAGTTAATGGCATTGCGGCGATGCTGAAAGGAGGCGTATCGATGTCTACCTTATCGGCCAAGCACCATGGCGAAATGGTTTTTGAGGAAAGTCACTTGGTAATCGGTCGAATGTCAACGGGTGTTCACGTCGAACCGGGGTGACCACGGTCAGGGTCGTTAAGTAATTGACACCGCGCTAAGTTGCGTCTGACGTCCAAAATGGCGGCGTTGGTTGCAGTATATACACCTAATAATAGAACTTGAGTAATTCAGTAATAATTTGCGAATTTTTATACATTTCATTTTCGTCTTTTGATTTTTAATATAAATTAAATTTGATATTCGCTTTTATAAATAATAATAAATAAAATATTTTCAATCGCTTTTATTAATAAAATATCCCAAGAAAATTCATTGTCTGTGGATCGCATTTTTACCAGAGTACTCGGTTTCATTTGTTTATAACAAAGGGTATTAATCCGTGGGTAATAGTAAATAATTATTATTGTTTACGATTTTATACAAGGATATATAGAAATTAGCGAATGATTATTCTCTTTTTTAAGAAAATAATTTTTTTGTCACTAACAATGAGTGTAAGTATAGATGTATTTTGTGTTGCATTTGTTTATACCAGAATAATATAAAATTGAACTGTCAGTGCTGGTAATCAGAGAACAACGTGAATATAGTATAAACAATAACTATAATCGATAGTAATTATATTACAAATGATATTATTGTATGTATTATAAAATTAAAATAATTATAAAAAAGTAATAAAATAATTCATTTTTGATTGTCACACTTATCACATTACAAATATTCATTTTCAATTACAATATTCGTGGCACAAAAATATTTCAATTGCAACCAACTGTACATCAATACAATATCTCCCGTGTATTAATTTTATTTTCCAATTTGATCTCTTCTCGTTAAATAATTTCGCGTTTAATAATTAAATCGTTGCTTCGTTTATCCCTCTAATTTATTCCATTTATCTTTCATCGTTTTTAAGAATATTCGCTGGTTTGCTGAAAATGAAAATAGAATGGTCGCTCACGCGTCGATACGGTTCGCGTTTAAATGGTGTAGAGTGACACGAGCCGGTGACTAACAGCGCCAACGCTACCCCTAACATTTTCGTCAGCGGGAAACACTGATCCCTTATTCTTGATAACAAACAACGAAAGCGGCGCTGTGTATTACGCGGACGGATATGAACGACCATAATCTTGCCTTAAGCATGAACGCGACGAAAAATGCGGACAGTCGTATTGAAAGGAAACGGTGTATCTTTCGCGATATTTAGAGTGGAAAAATGTGTTAAATTTTTGCTTCTTTACTTTTCGCGGGTATAACCAGATTTACTAGATTTTTGATGTAAAATAATTTAGGGTAATTTCTGTACTCGTATAGGAATAATTCCAGAACGTATGACGAATTTTTATTTTATTTTTATTTCTCAGAGATTTTATTTTTGTAAAGGGTAAATTTGAAAAATTAAAATTCTTGTCTTTGAACGATTTAGGAATTTTTGGATGTAACTAGATTTACTGGATTTTCGATGTAAAATAGTTTAGGGTAATTTTTATACTCGCGCAGGGATAAGTTGAGAACGTAAAGCGAATTTTCTTCTTGTTTTTATTTCTTTCTTTGTGAGATTTTATTTTTGGAAAGGGAAATTTTGGAAAATTGAAATTTTTGTCTTTGAACGATTTAAGAATTTTTGGATGTAACTAGATGTACTGAATTTTCGATGTAAAATAATTTAGGGTAACTTCTATACTCGCGCAGGGATAAGTTGGGAACGTAAAGCGAATTTTCTTCTTATTTTTATTTTTTCTTTGTGAGATTTTATTTTTTGAAATGGTAATTTTAGGAAATTGAAATTCTTGTCTTTGAGCGATTCGGGAATTTTTGGATACTCGAAATGCGAATAATCGATTGATTAAATTAATTTAAACGATTAATTTTATCTGATTTGATAAATTTGTCATGGTTAACAATTCAAGGACAATGTTCCTGATTCCTTTTCCACGTGATTAATGGAATTTCGAGTAATAATATTTTTTAATGTAGGATAAATTAGGATTGAATCGAGATTCTGTATAATTTTTAAATACATTTGATTTGAAATTGAAATTGATTAAGGATATTTTTATACAGTTTGGGTTAAGGTTAACATGAATTAAGGACGATTACACGATCCTAACCTCCAATCCGTAGAACCTAACCTCTACACGCGACGCGGGAGCAGACGTAAATGTAGCATTGCCTCGATAGTAGACGCCCGACGCGACACATAGCGAGGCATTTTGCCTAAAAACTAACCAAAACTTGAAAGAATAATCCTTTTATAATAATAAATAAAGCTTTTACAAAATCCTTTTGTAATAACAAAGCTTGGTATCTTTAAATTCTCAGAGTCGCTGATCGCGAATTTAAAGTTGAAATTACGAAGAACAAAATGGCGGGTGAATACGTGAAAAGAATATTTTTATCTATCGAGGTGAAACTTTGCATCTTTCATTTTCGAAATCGCTGATTGCGGATTTGAATTGACTTTCCTCGCAGAAATTTGTTCGTAGATTTTATGGATGTACGACGAGGTCGGAAATTCGACTATAGTTGGCGTTTTGGCCGATCCGTACCGTTGTGCGACGGGTCTGTATCCCACATCGCGTTTGCCATCGAGGGAGGTAGGTGTTCCGAGAATTGTCAGCGTTTTAACTGATCCTCGAGATCGTCGACGTGTTAGTTCTTCACCTATTTACTTATCTTCGTTGAAGTTAGTTGGGCCTCGTTCGGCCAAAATTGTTCCGGGAAATGGTGGAGATGACACTGCGGCTATCGTCGAGTGTTAAATGGTCAGAAATGGGAAAATATCGATGCATTTGAATAGAAAAATTTATTCGTTTTCCTGACTTTCGTATTAACTCTATAAATCATTGTTATTATTGTTGTTATTATTAGTAGTGTTATTATTGTTATTACTATGCAAGCTTTCATCTGTATAGTGAATTTATAGAGAAATTATATAGTAAATATCTAGTAAAATATATAGTAAATTTTTCTTCTTGCTAGAAATCGAAAGACTTGTGTCCATTAATAAAGTAGAATTATTATTTCTTTTATTATTATAAATAATTTATTAAAATTCTACCGTTTCTATCAATTTTGCTTATTTTTTTATCAGAATGAGCCATGATTTTTTAGTTTGGATATTATCAGTCTTAACATCGAGGATTATAGTAGTATCAATTTTATTACCAAAACGTCGAGTTTTCTTTTGAAACATCAATTGTATCATTGGAAATCTATTTCTTTGCATTGAAACGACGATTTTTCTATCGAGATTTCACTGGTAGCGATTTTTGTATTAAAACGACGATTTTTCTACCGATACGTGGTTAATATCGATTCTTTCCATCGAAACAACGCTATTTGCATTGAAATTTCGAAGCTACTACAATAATTTTTCCACCAAAACCGCAGTGGTACCGATTTTTCTATCGAAAAGACGACTTTACCACCGAAACGTCGATTTTCCTACCGATATATCGTTAATATCGATTCTTTCCACAGAAACAGCGATATTTCCATTGAAGTCTCGACGTTACTAATTTCTTCGTCGAAACCGCAATGGTATCGATTTTTCCATCGAAACGACTTTGCCACCGAAACGTCGGGTTTCCTGCCGATACATTGTTAATATCGATTCTTTTCATCGAAACAACGATATTTCTATTAAAATTTCCGTGCTTCTAATTTTTCCACCGATACCTTAATGGTACAGACTTTTCCATCGAAAAGACAACTTTACCACCGAAACGTCGATTTTCCTACCGATATATCGTTAATATCGAGTTTTTCCACCGAAACAATGATATTTTCATTAAAATCTCCGTGCTACTAATTTTTCCACCGATACCTTAATGGTACCGATTTTTCCATCGAAAAGACTTTACCATCAAAACGTCAATTTTCCTACCGATACATCGTTAATATCGATTTATTCCACAGAAACAGCGATATTTCCATTGAAGCCTCGACGTTACTAATTTTTTCGCTGAAACCGCAATGGTACCGATTTTTCCATCGAGGCGACGCCTTTGCCACCGAACCATCAATTTTTCCATGGCAACGTGAATGAAAAAGCGTGGAAATTCGTCAGACCGGAACTCGAACATCGATATCCCGAAAACATCGTGAACTCTGTTCGACAAAAATGCGACAGCTACCGCGTCGCTACAGCACTTACGTACGCGGCAGTAATTTTGCATATTCCTCGCGATGGCGCAACGCGGCTCGCGATTTAGGTAGATCCCATGATCCCGTGTGGGCTTAGAAAACTACCCTCGCCGATTGCCGACGATTTGCGGTATTTACGTCGATTATCGTCTTCCTGCGATTACAGTACAAAGACCTTGTCCCAGCGATATCCGGACACTCGCGGTTGCGCTCCTCGAGGAGGCAGTGGTATCATGCCACTCGCGACGAGTCTCTCGATTGTGATCATAATCGATCCGGCTAATCGAGACGCGTGAGACACAAAAAGGCTGGACGCTGGTCGCCGGCCAGGAAGTCGTTCACGAGCCTGCTTCTCGAAACGGTCGGCCTCTGGATGCTGGCCTTCTAGTGCCAGATTATACGCTTACGTACAGCCAATGAAAATCTCCCGGTGATTATTATTGCCTCACAGAGCGCGGCTCGATTTGATATGGCGATGGTATTATGGTGGCTGATCGCAGACGAAACGCGATATCGTATGGAGGTTTACGAAACAGGCTGCCCGGTGTAGACCATACTTGACCTAAATAAAGCTCCACTTCCAATGGACCAGTTTCACGTGCTTGCATGAGATTTCTTCTTCCAGTGATGGCTTGTTTATTTCAATTTCTTTTTAGTGAATTTTCGGCGTGGAGGAATGAAGAGTATGTTTTCTTTGCAGGTCTTTGGTATAGAGGGTATGAGATTTTTGAGATTTCACTGGTATGGATTTTGGAGGAGAGGGTATGAAGAGTATGCCATTTTCGAGATTTCTTTGGTATGGAGAATAGAATATTTTTGAGATTTCTTCGGTATGGAGAGTTTTGAAATTATCACACTCTTCATAGATAAAGAAATGTCTAAAGTAGCAAACTCTCTGGTACAGATTTTTCTGGTATGAATTTTGCAGGTGAAAAGTATGCTATTTTTGAGATTACTTTGGTATAAATTTTGGAGGCGAGGGTATCAAGAATATGCTATTTTTGAGACTCTTTTGGTATGAAGAGTTTACTACTTTTGAGATTTCTTTGGTATGAAAAGTATGCTACGTTCGAGATTTCTCTGCAACAAATTTTGGAGGAGTGATATTTTTGAAATTTATTATGCATTTTGGCATACATGACAGTAAAATTACACAATTTTTTAGTGATGTAATGGAAAATTATTTACTAGAATAAAACGATTGTGGTATGTTGGTAATGCAATTATAAAAAGTACAAAACTATAGTTAGTTTCATAATAATTATATAGAACTATATATAGTTTTATATGCACAGTATATAAAACAGTATAAGTATACAAAACTATTATAAATTCATTCATAATCATTGTAATCCTAAAGATATTCTAAATATCTATTGATTTATTTATTTATTCACTAAACACTGATATAATTACTAATGTAATCACTAATATAATCGTAAAAAATCTATTTCAGCGTAAGACCTAACCTCTCCAACGATTAAACAAATTTTCAGCGTTATTTTCGGCCCTATTTCAGAGGAAGACCTAACCTCAACCAAATTTTAGATATTAACACACAAGAAAACTTCTACTTACCAACGAGATAATCAATTAACCACAAAAGGGAGAGGACGAAATCGAAAAGAACCTATTTCACAGGAGAACCTAACCTCAAACAAATCTTAGATATTAACACACAAGCAAACTTCTACTTGCCAACGAGATAATCAATTAACCACAAAAGGGAGACGACGAATTCGAAAAGAACCTATTTCACAGGAAAATCTAACCTCAAACAAATTTTAGATATTAAGACACGAGGAAACTTTCACTTACCAACGGGAAAATCAATTAATCAATTAATCAATTAATCATAAAAAAGGAGACGACAAATCGAAAAGAACCTATTTCAAAGTAAGACCTAACCTCTCCAACGATTAAACAAATTTACAACCTTACTTTCGGCCATTTTCGCCCATCCAAACCTAACCTCGCTTCTTCTCTATTCGACTCTCCGACTAGGAACCAAGTCAGCGTGTATACGCTCCTTGTCTAGTCAATAATGATCACGAGACCCCTCATTGCCTCTTCATCCGACCGATCGTACAGAGAGGGAAGTATCCACTTGTCTTGTCACCCCAACATTAGCCGCATCGCTTCGCTAAATCGTTCGCACGAAAATAAACAATCAAATTATTCGCTTCACCGAATGATTCCTTTGTTTTTCCGTCTTTTCATCCCGCTTATCTCTGTTCCATCGTCTGATCCGCGGTACGCGGTACCGGTGATCGATGCCAGGTCAGCGAGTCGTTCGAAATCGAGATATCGAACACGATATTGCGTTTACCTTGAACGAGTACCAATAAAGTTGGGTGGATCCTATAATGCGTGTTCGCCCATGACGATATAGCGATCAGCTTCGAGGCTGTCATAAAATTAAATGAACCGTTCCGGGCTCCATTTCCTTTCTCGTTCCTCACCGCCGGTTTTTTACTATCAGCGTGACCCGGGGACCTCCCTTCATCCACGATTTCTCCAGTCGAAGATGGAAACCGTCCTTAAAATAAACCGTGGTATTACGACAGTTTCGGCGTGAATTGTAAAATCTTCCACCCGGAATCTATCGTCCCCGTTCTGCGGGACGACAGTGGGAAATAAAATCCTCGTTCGGATCTACAGATGAATCGTACGAATGGAAAATATTATTTTCCTGCTACGTAGCACGAAGTGAATTTGTTTATTCCTTGTCCCGTTCTCGAGAATAATATCTTTCGAGAAGAGAAGTAAATTTATGGCGAGAAATATAATGGCATAGGGTTTTTGCGGTGTGTTTATAAGAAATTGGTTTTTACTAGCTAGGGAAACGAAATTTTGGACGGAGAGGAAATAAATTGTCGAGAGAAAAATACAATTTTTTAAGATTTATTAAGAAAATTCTATTGTAAGATACAAGATTTTCAAAACGAAGTAGGGATAAACTAATTTGTCACTTTTTGTTCATTTGGTTGATTGAAAATGAAATGTCTGCAAAATTAAAAGTAACTAGAAGTAACTGAAAGTAACTGAAAGTGAATTATATAAGAAAGAGGAATATATCTAGTTCTTTTTATTCTAATCTAACAAAAATTAAAAGTAACTAGAAGTAACTAAAAGTAACTGAAAGTGAATTATATAAGAAAGAGGAATATATCTAGTTCTTTTTCTTCCAATCTAAGAAAAATTAAATCCGTTTACGACGTTTCTCGTTGCATCGTTGCAAAAACAAAATTCCTTCGTAATTAAAAATAACTAAAATAATTTGAATTAATTGATACAAAGAAATTACGTTCTTAGAAAATCAAAACAATAAAAGCCAATTAACAAGAAATTAATAAGAAATTGCGTTTATAAATAAAATACCCATAACTCCTATGACAAAAATTGCAAGTTAAATTTATTTATGAAATATAATATTTTTTAAGTAGAGTCAGGGTAAGCAAATCTGTCATGTTTTACCGAGAAATAGAATCCCTTCAACGTTAAAAGTAACTAAAAGTAATTGAAAGTAACTAAAAGTAAATTACACGAGAGATATAAATGTACACAGTTCTTTTGACTATTCGGAAAAAATTAAATCTCCCTTTCTCGTTGCACCGTTGGAAAAAGAAAATCCCTAGATGATTAAAAATAACTAAAATAACTTGGCTTAACCGATACAAAGAAATGAAATCCTTACAAAACCAAAACCATATAAACCAATTAAAAACAAATTCCGTGCGCAAACAAAATACCCATAACTCCTACGGCAAATGCGGGGAAAAATAAATCCCATCCCCTCCACTCTAGCCAGCAGCGAAACAAACCAACTACCGTCGCGAACCCGAAACCAGAACGAAAACCCGCAGCGCGGAAAAACACTCGGCAAACCTAACTGCAAGAAGGGAAAAAACAAATGCTGCACTCCCATTTGGAGCATGCTAGCATTACAAACCTCCCTCGAACCGACACGTCCAATTTAATACAACCACGCCGGAGCCTCTCCACAATCTCCGACTACCTATCTCGTCAACCCACACACCCCGAAAATAAATCCAACGTCGTTCCCGATCGATCCAATTACCCATCGAACGCTCGATCTCCAATTATCCAAACTTCAAACAGCCCCGGAACCATGTCAAGACCCGGCCTAAGTGGCGAATTAATACACCGCTGCTTCTCGCTATCGTTATGAATACAAAGAGACGGCTCCGTCAGAAGAACGGAAGATAAGGTCGAGGACGTGGAGTTTCGGCGAGTGCGTCCATAGGTACACATTGTAACGAACGAGTATTTTCTGCCGAGCGGAATACAAACTGCACATTCGCTCCCACCCCTTTGCACCCTGTGGCTCACCCTGCCAGCACGTGCAGACACATTCGCGGACCGGGAGGGTGTGCAGCCTCGGATTCGTCGCCGAAACGAGAGTCTGCTTCAGCGTCGCGAACGTGTCCGTAGGTCCCGCCCCAGACTCCGTCAGTTTTCTCTCCCGGTTTCTCGTTTATCCCTTTCTCCGTTCGGCTATCGCTGCTCGCGTCCTCCTCTCGCAGCCGCGCGCCGGCTATCTTCATCCTTATCCGCAGTGTCCGCAAGGCACGTTCTCTCAGAGTGCACGGAAACGAGGTGCAGGCTGTCGTCCCGACTGCGCCTGCTTCCTGGCGGAAACGCGACATAATGCGCCTCGTACCGCACCCCAACGATGACCAACGTGCCGTGAAGAGGGCATCGGCCGCGATGACTTTTTAATCACGACGCACGCTGCAAGTTCACCCCTCGAACCGTGGTTCGCACAGAGGCTCTCAACGTGGTCCATTGTCGGCTGCGAGGCTGGTCCCAGGGATGGGACAAGTGGCATTTAGCGTCCTCGAGCTTCTTCCACCGATTCCGTCGGTCCATGCAATCGTGCAGCAGTGGGGAACGTGACGTATGCTTCCGGTCATCCACCGAATTTTTAGCTTTTCCATTTTCCCTTCAAAGTTTTTCCGTACATTTTCTTCGTTCGCGAGGTTTAGGTGAGTTTCGAGTTAGGTATAGTTTATGGATTTATGGGTGTAACGTATGGCATTCGCGAGGAATAATTTCTTGTTCCATCTTTCGTTCTTTCAGTGATTTTGTCGATGCATGGAATCGTGGTTGGAGAGGGGAAGATGGCGGATATTTGATTTACTGAATTTTTATCTTTTTTATCTTCCCTCCGAAGTTTTTCGTTCGATTTTGTTCGTTCGTGGGGTTTAGGTGAGTTTTAAGTTAGGTATAGTGTGCAACGTGAATTTATGGGCGCAACGCGTGGTGTTTGCGAGGAGTGAATTTTTGTTCACTGATAGGCTTTGGGGGTTAGATTAGATCATTTTTGGGAGGTCTCTGTGCATTTTTTCACGATGACTGTGCGAATTCTTGGTATTTGAAGTGAATCGATAAATAAATTATACTCGGTGGAGTAGTAATAGGTATAACGTTAAGATGAGTTATGCGTAATATAATATGGAAATTTATGTATTGGAGCGGTAGACATTAAAGGCTCCGAGTCATTTGTACGCACTTGAGCTTGGTCCTTCGGTTTTCGAGATAAGAAAAACATGGGGATATTCAGGACTAAGAAGCATAGGAATCGCTGAAACACCAAAGATAGATCTGGTCTTCGTGCGTGTTTCGAATGGTTTTCACCGATTAGTACTGTCTTTGACCAAGAAAACGTGGAACTCTATAGATATACTATGGCTGTACTGGCTGAAAGGGCCTCGATTAAATTCAGGACGACAACGGTGTGGAATGCGACGTATGCTTGGCCAACATCAGCTGCGTATATTTCAACCACCACACTTTCTCTTCTTCTTTTTCCAACGTTTAACTTATGTTCCTCTTGATAACGCTAATGGGAAGTGAGTATGGCTAGGTGATTTCGGTGACGAAGATAGTATTACCTACTTGCTGGAATCGTGCAGAGGGTTTTAGTGGGCCTGGGGGTCACCTGGTGCTTTCCCCTGAAATTTGATATCTTATATTTTATCTTAAAGTATTCCGATCACTCGTTCTTTAAAATTCGGATACGCGATAGGAGTATACTCTTTACAGATGTGCCTGTTAGGGTGTTTCTTTAGGGTCGCAGATCAGTTTCATTTTGTTTGTATCCTTCCCTGATTCTTAATATTCTTCATGTATTTTTTGACCATTTTTAGAAATACGTGAAATAAATTTTCGTGTGTATCAAACTATATAAATGTAATTATACAAATAAATATTATAATATATCTGAATAAATAAAAATCAAGTTGTCTGATAAATAACACCAAATTTTTGTAGTATATGGGCCCTCTTTTTATCTATTAAATATTATAAAATATCGAGATATTAATCTTTTTTTTTAATTAAAATCATATTTCAAGGTTAAATATAATTCTTCAATTGCAATTAATATCGAATTAAAATTTATTGTTTTACCTTGCTAGTATGCTCTGTTTTTAAAATGTCAAATGTTACAATGGGGGTAAATTTGTTCAATTTTCGTGGAATTAAACGACAATCGTGTAATTCGATATAAAAATTGGGAAATTAAAAAAAGAAAAATGAAGTTTCGCTTCCGAGTAGCTTAATTAATATTCCTCCGTTTATTTGGCCATTTCTGTTGTCTCGTTGCTTTCTGGTCATGTATCGACGATTTGTCCGCTTATTAGTTATACGATTAGCAGGTTGCTACAGCATTCGATTTAGTATACGCACAGAGGGCGAACACGCCGAACGTACGTTCCAGGATGTAGTCTATAATCGCTTCCTGTGCTAGCGATTGGACGGTAGCAAGGGGTCGATTGTACGTATCCGTCACGTATACACACAGGGGATGTGTTTCAAGGGAAACGATCGATTCGTCGATCGATATTTCCTAATATAACTGCTTTGTTGCCATTCGTTTCGTTCTAATCTTACATCGACTATAAATTCGTAATTTCCTATCGATTTAATTTCCCTAATCTCGTAATTGAAGATAGAGCAACCATCTGAGAATACGTAGCATTAAATAAAAACTGTTAGCATTGTTAGAAAATTAAAATTAAAAAATTTGGTATATAATTGTATATAATTAATTAATTATTTTAATATTTTAATAATAGTTTCTAAATTTGACGGTTATACAGGAATAATATAAGCAAAAATAATAATTATTGCTATATCAATTGTTGATTAAGTTAAATTCGTTAAAGAAAAGAACGCTTATTAGGCCGGCGAAATTTGAATCGAGCGCCAAAAGTATCGAACGATTAGAGTCGAACGGACGAAAGTTACGTTCGCTCGGAGCACGCGACAGCGACTACGTTTCGGCGTCGATAGTTGGAAAGAAACAACTCCGAAATGAGTACTTGAAATTACGAAAAGTTAATCGCGACGGAATAATCGGAGGGAACAAGAAACCGGTTGATATTTGAGAAGATAGGAATTCTCACGCTCGACCAACTTTTCGTGAAACCGCGTACCGTTAACCTCGTCCCCGTGTACATACGTAGGAGAATGAAAGGGTTGGATTTAAAATAAGTTTGTACAATTGTGCGCGCACTCGCAGCGGCGAGATTCGTGTAGTTAACAGAAAGAAGGAAAAACAAAGAGATAAATCCTGTGCCGAAATTCAGTGGAATGGTGAAGGGGCGTATTGGAGGGGTAAATGGAAGGGCAAGGGAAGCAGGGTCGAATCAGTGCGAATGGAAGTGGACGTTAGGTCGACCGATCGTCCTCCACGCGTCCGGCAGCCGGTGGATGAGTCGAGGCCCGAAGACGGCCGAACGTACACGAATATCTCCGAAGCGACGAACCCTCGGCCCTCGGCAGAGCGTCGCCCCACCACATCCAGTCGTACTGCGAATGCCACGCTGTGAGCTTCGTATTCGCGGTATTTCGGGACTTTTCATTCGCCCAATAAATCGAACCTCGTTGTCACGGCAGTATTTCCGTTTCATCGATGAAATCCGCGTAACGAGACGTCGTTAGACTGACTTGATGCTACGAGAAATCGAGGTTCTCCGTTCTTTCGTTGGTAGTTTTCGTCGGTAGTTGTAGCACTGTTGTCGCTCGTTTTTCCCGTTCCGCCTAGCGTAGCGTGTGCCACGAGAGGAAACGGTCCGAGAAGCGAATACCGCGGCGATCGAGATCGTGTGTTTCTCGCTGATTTGCCAATCTCGAATTTCGGAGAGTGTGGAAAGTGCGCAAGCCGGAGGTATCGCGATGCGACAGCGCCGGGAGATGCTCCATTTGCAGTGGCAGCGGCAACAGGAAGGACAAGACGTTCGAAGAGCAAGATAGACGGAAATAGAAGGGTTATAAAGGAACAAACTGCCGCGTAGTTAGATAGGATCGTGATTTACTCCAAGACGGCCGGTTAGAGAGACGCTGTCACTGCAGTCGAACATTTAAAACGGGCGCGCGGTTCAAGCGGTTTAACACTCGTTCCGATTGGTGACACCGTTCGTTGTTTACTAACGTCAGTGTGCGGTCAAACCGAACGTCGACTGGCTAAGCAGAGAGGGAGGGATAAACGGAGAAAGAGAGCACGAGCGCGTTCGTCGCAGGTATAGAGTATAGGAGAACGCGTGCTCGCGTGGTAAAAGAAGAAGGAACGAGTGGAAGAAAGAGAGGTAAGCAATAACGGCAAGTGGGCGCACGAGATGCATTCCAGATGGACGATGACGCCGCACAGTCTGTAAGACTCGCGTGGTTTCTACATTGTATCGCGTTTATCCGTCATTGTCGTGTCAGGACGTATCGACGATCGTCGGGTGGGTTATGACGCGCGCTTAACGCGCTGCGTGCACGAATAGAAGCGAGCGTGTGTCGATCCTGTACAACATGGAATCCGACACGGCGACCGACTGGTCGTCGTCGGCGAGAAAGGACTCCCTCGAGACATCGATGCCGAGGAAATTCCGTAAGGATTCCTTTCGAACGAAGGGTGCAACACTCAATTGGGCAATGTGCGCCCTCTGTATTACCAGCTTGGCCGTGTCCGGTCTACTCATGTACAGGGAACTAGGATTGGAATCGCGGATCGCCAATTTGGAGGCTCGCTGTCAGATTCAAGAAACACCGGACATTCTTATTCAGAGGCTCAAGAGGGAAGTACAGCAAGAGTTGAAGATGCATCGGTCTGCGTCGGAATCGAATGTCTTTCGGATCAAACGAGATGTTTCCGAGTGCGCTTGTCCACAAGGTAAGTCTTTCTATTTAATATTTATTTCTCCCCTATCCCCTCCCCTCGCCCGGCCATTTCCCGGCCGGTGTCGTTCGGTTTCGTCCACTACTTTCACCCGAACGGAACTCCTTGATTATCCACCATCTCTGGTATTCATTTGTCTTCTCCCCGCGCGTCTTTCCACGGTCTTCCACACGAGAAACAGGCACGCGTGGTACGTTACAAAGCCCGTGCGCTAGCGGCCATACCGGGATCTCGTTCAATTGTCATCACGTGTACGTATGTATGTATACGTTGCGCGTTTATGCACACGTATGCGTGGTGTGTTCGGGGAGGATGGCCAGGGAAGAAGCGTGTATAAAGGAAAGAGACAGAGCTTTGTCTTCGGATGGAGCAGCTTCGGACAAAAGGATCCGCGATCTTGAGAATTTCCATCTTCGAGCATGCTCGAGATGGCGTCTTTTTTTCCAGATCACCCTCTAGATACCCTATATGGAGAGATCTTTTCGATGAACTTGCGGCTTCGCCATTCAAACTTTACGCGTCCTCTCAAGGAATACCGATTTACCGTGTACACCGTCGGTTTTACACCATCACCGTTCCATCGCTATCGTGTTTCTTATGGTGTTTTCGTTCAGTACGAACGTACCGAAATTATTTTTTTCTTTCTTCTTTTTTATTTCGGCGGAGGAGTTAGCGTGACCATGATATAGCACGGGCATAAATTAAAACATCGTCTCGCGGTACTTAGAGCTCTATACTGTTATGGGGTCTCGCGTAATAAAAGAATTACGATTCGAGGATGAGTAACGGTGTTTAATTTGAATGCTGTAAGATCGCGAATGTTAATTATCGCTTTAGGAAAAAGAAAGATTATAATATAAATATAAATTTCCGTTTCTATAGGGTGTCTCGGATATTCGCATGAAAATGTCGATAATACGAGTCTCTCGTTCGCTTAATTGATTAATTATACGAACCATGAAATCAAAATTTGTTTCAAATATAAAATCTAGGTATCACTCGACAATTTTTGGATTAAAATTTTTTAAAATTCAAAAAATCGAGTTAATCGATTTTATATATGAACGACTTATACATTCTATGGGTATTGGTTAAAAAAAGGTATTACATAGGCGTAGGACGTTCTATTGCAGCTTTATTAAAAAGTTTCAAAGAAAATATAATAATATAGTGATTATAAAATATACCTTGGCCTTGAGGATCGGCCGATCTCGCGTTGCTGAATTTTTATCCACGGTTTTATAGGAATTGAAATATGAAGCTGGAATTAACATATGTGAACCGATGAAGGAATCCATGATCCATTCATTGATATTGAAGAAAATGAGAATGAATTCCTCGGAGCAATAAATTCAATTCTTTATCGCTGGCGGTGCATATTGAAGGAAATAGAGGACATTTTATAATGGCTATTAATGCCGAGTGATTACATTGATTGTTAACCTATTCTTGTCTCGAGTCACAGTAATAAATTTCTTATCGCCTGTTTCTTTTCCGTATTTTTCTTATAACTTTGTAATCATGCGCCAGACGACCTACTATGGTGTACGTTGGTATTATATTGGAGCTGCTGTCGATTCCAAATGACGTTATGCGAATGTTACCAAACGGTATAAATAAACGGGAAATTAAACGAAATTAAAAGTAATGCTCGTGAGTTATTTGCGAGATCAGCAGGCTGTAAATTTAAGTTATTTATTCGCAGATTTATATGCGGTATACTGAAATTAAATACAGGATTATCGTTGGGTATAATTATTTTGATTAATCGCAGTGGTGTTTTTCATCTTTTCGATTACTATAGTGTTTTGCTGTATAATTAGCATTTGTGGAATTTTATGGAATTTATTATTTATGGTATTTATAGAATTTACTATTTATAGAATTTCTGGGATATTACTATTACTATATTTTACTGTGTAAATATTTATAGAATTTGTAGAATATTGCGGTTAGTATAGTTTGCTGTATTATTATTATTTATAAAATTTGGGAAAGTTATTATTCATAGAATATTCTATTACTATGTTTCGCTGTATAATTACTATTGATAGAATTTTAAAAATTTGTTATCTATAATATCGATAAAGTTCAGTATTTCTAGAATATTGCAATTACTATAGCTCATTTTATTATTAGAAAACAAATTTACTCGAAAAATTGCAATATGTAACTGTTCCTGCAAGAAGATAATTAGGTTAGGTTTGACACCCATAGGCGTCGACTTCGTTGCTGTAGATTAATTTTTAAAGGCCAATATCATCGTGCCACGATATTCTATAACTATACGTGTGTGCAGTGGGAATGAAAAATGAAATCATAGGTAATCTCACGTGTAATTTCGCATGGAAATTACACCCCGTTGAAGGCAAGCAAGTGTTCGAGTACTTTTGACTGGCATGTTACATTTCCACATGTACTCGTGGATATTTATTAACGCAGAAATTCTCGAAGACATGATCTATATCCATTCTAAATTTCTCCCGTTTGATTTTAGATTTCATACTTGGAATTTTCCAAATTCTAATAACTATCATCTCTATCAAGTTTTTAAAATTTCTGTTTACGATACTGCCATAATTATTACGATATAGATAATACTGATTATAATACTAATTAGAGTACTGCTATAATTCACGGATTGATTCCCATTTTTATTTGTTTACAAGATTTATAAATTTTTCTACAAAATGGGTTAGTACAGAATTAGTATAGAATTAATAATTAATAATATATTTTAAATAGACAATAATAATTAAAATCGTATAATAAATAAGTGTACACGATTATGTCTTCTCTTATCTCACTAAAAATCAACATTAATTTTGTCGAACATTATGTTTTTTTGACAGTTTTTTGACAGCTGTATGTTTTTAGGAACTGTATAGACCAGAAGTCTTTTCCAAAAATTAGTCATTTGTATTGATTTGACAGTTCCAATGTTAAAAGTTTCCCAAATGTGCTTCGAATTAAAATTATACAAATTCTACTCATCGAATCATAATGATAAAACCAGAATAATAAAAACAAGATAATATACACAAGCAGAAGTATATCATATCTAAAACTTGATATCATAATAATATTTTTCTATTTTTCTATTCAATATTTAAAATAGTAGGGAGTTATTGGCAACGAAATTGAAAAATAATTCCGAGTGCAAGGGGTTAAACTATATTAAAACACGAGGGTTGAATAATTAATGCCCATTATATATATGCACCTGTAATTATGAATGTGGTGAAAGTAAAAAATTCGAAAGAAACAATTTTATCGTTTCAAATTGCGTTAATTTGTATCGCAATAAAATAAAAATATTCTTGACGAAATAGCAGAGAATAGAACCGTCGAATGCAGTACGTATTTTCGTTTTTAATGTACGATGCATGATGTAATCGCGAAGCTTTAAGTATTTCGACACGAAACACACGAGTTAGGCGACTTTCATAATCACGGGCACGTATAAAAATTAGAAAGAATCGAATGGAACGTACTGCTGCGAGTCTAGTTCTACGTCGGTCCGCGAGAGGTTAAGGACGCTGCTGCGCCCGACCCATAGTGCCCTGAAACTCCCCACCACTCGCCGTTGCTCCGTTTTCGCGCGACTATCGGGATTCCGGTGTGCCTCCCTCGGATAAATCGCATCAACGTTTCACGTGACCGTTGGAACATCAACGAAATGTCAATGCGCAGTCGGAGAAGTATGCGACGAAGCTGGCGCTCCTCCGTTTTCGCCAGTCGAGCATTCTTTTCGCGAGCACGGGATCGCGCAGCTGTACCACGATTCGCCTCACGTTCACCGATCGGTTAATGGCTATTATCAAAGATCGAGCAATGCGCTCTGCATTCCCGATCGAACTACCGCCGTGAAACCACGCCAATTACCTAGCTCCGGCACGCGTAATTTTTTCCCCATTCTTTAATCAACCTGCTACATTTACTGACGATAGATAAAGAACGAAGTGATCGTTTGGAAAATGTTTTCATTTTTTTTTTTATATATTATTTTATTTATATATTTATATATCGTGGGTTATATAAAGGCTATTTTTGATTTTAATTCTTAATCTCATATGGGGGAATTGTTTGAAAATATTTTTAAATTATGTTTTATTCTTTTTCATTCTTTTGAAGATTTATTTGGAATAGAATTTAAAATAAATTGAAGCTTTTTCTTTTTGTTTTTTAGGTATGTAAAGTAAAATTAAGAATGAGAGTAATAGGACGAAATTTTGATGTATTTATCATATGTCGTATTGAGCTTATTTTTGTTTTTAATTTTTAATTTCATACTGGGGAATTATTCTTAAATTATATTTTATTTCCTTTTCATTTCTTTGAAGATTTATTTGGAAAAATTCAGTGTGGTATAGGAATTCATATTTAATTAAAATCCTTGACGATTTTTTTTTTTTTTTAGTAATAGCGAATTTTAAAGTTGGAAATAAGACTCGTATTATTATGCAGTCGATATCGTTAAAAATGATGTGTTTTTTAATTATAGTGACTAACTATGACTAAACTAGGACTTATTAGAACCATCTTATAATTATGTAATAAGAAGCAAATTTTAATTAGAATTGAGATATAAATTGTTGAATGAGTCTGTCTCAAGGAAAATGCAGACTTCAGATTTCAATTATAATTCGTGTATTATACACAACCTAGTAATTTTAAGGAATTTCAATTTTGAAATTTCGCGAGAATACTTAAGAAGAAATCGTAATTTCTAGTTAAAGCATTTTTGGAAAATCAAAGTGTTCTTGATATCGTTAATTTGGAAACTATTCAGAGAAATATTACTATCCACGTATCCGTTTAACTCCCAACATGAAAATTAAAATACATGATACATTATCAGACTCTCGTGTTCAATAATTAATTTTCAATTTATCTTAACACTTTGTTGACCGGCAATTTTACACAGAAACTATGTCATGTCACCGGCTATTATTTTGTAATTCAATCTTCAAAATCACTTTCACACGCAATATTCTACATCGCCCTGAATTTCATAAATTGAAATAGATAATGCAAGTGCAATGACGAGTTAACTCGTCACCGGTCAACAGTGTGTTAATATTTTCACTCTTGCCATTCCAAATTTATATTTTTAAAACAAATTACATGTAATAATTCATAGGATTTAATCATTAAAGAACGAAAAGGAAATAAAGCTAATTTTGTTACTAAAGAAATAGATAAAAAATAATTTATTCAATTTTTATACACCATACTAAAGTGATGTATTTTAATACTCTAACTATACATTTCCCAAATTTATATATTCACAATAATCACTAAAACCTTGGAAAATTATAATAACAATTATAACTATAATCTAGTTGCAATAAAATTGTAATAATAATCAAAGACTAATCTAACCTGAAAAATAAATAGTCATTAGAAAAATACTGTTTTCCATAAATTTTTGTATGTGATTATTCACAATAATCACTAAAACCTTGGAAAATTATGATAGCAATTATAACTACAATCTAGTTATAATGAAATTATAATAATAATCAAAGCCTAACCTAACCTAACCTAAAAAAATGAATAGTCATTAGAAAAATAGTATTTTCCATAAATTTATATTTATATTAACATTTCTACCGAAATAAATACAGAAAAATTGACGATTCGTCTCAGAATTTATACCACTGGCAAAATATTTTCACGACAGCGAGATTTTACCGTCGTCCCATCACCCTTTCGGAATTTCCGCAACTCCGTCCCCAGAGACATTCGAACGTCCACAGGAAGTGCCCTTTGGCAATCTCGTCGCGGTTAGAAGCCGACTAATTACGGGAATACGGTGGAGGAACGGTTAGACAGGAGAATGCTCGAGGAAAAAATGAAAAGGAACACTTCCATCCAAGATTTTTCATCGGGGTTGCATGAAATACCAGCGCGTGTCCGCTCGAGGATTAATCCTTGCCTGTTTCGCGCCTCGCAATTTTCCTCATAGATTTCGGCCGAAGCTGGCGTCAAAGAAAAAGGAATGGGATAAAAAATAAATAGATGGAACGACGTTGGCGAGTAATAAATTTTCCTAACCTAAACAAAGGACAAAGAGAGGCGAATTAAACGGTTTCGCCTAACCGTGGCGGGATGAAAAATAATCGCGTATGTCGTTGAATATTCCGGGACCGAAAAGATGGCACCCTGGCCGTTTTAATAGCTCGCCAAGCGTCAAACGCTTGTTCTCTATCCGGTTCGATCCCGGCCCATTCCCTGAATATTCATGAATGTATTTTTGCCGCTGCTGCAAACATAGACAACACACCGTCGCAGAAAGGGAAACCGTTCTCTTCACGGAAACGGAGACAACGGTTCTTCGCCGGCGAATGAATCTGAAACGCGGAACGCGTACGAAGGAAAAATTTACCCCGAGCTGAGACCCCAAGAACCGGTAGTTCCCCTCGAAACTATCGAACTAGGAAGCTTACCGCCGATAAATGTAACTTTGACGCAGTCGCCACGGAATCACGGTATCCAGGTTGAAATTATGGAGTCGCGAAGGGTTATAACCGGAATTCCCAACTCGATTTCGCCTCATGGCGCTTTTCGACCACTATAACTTCCACCATTGTGGCCACGTCTCGGGGAAAAGATCAGGATTGCAACGTGAATTAAAGCTACTCCGATGTGAAGGCTGGGGGTCTAAGATTGGTACAGGTAGATACAGCGTAGGGGTGAGAAGATGACTAGCGGAAGGAATTTGAGTTTGATTGGTCATAGAGTCATAGAATCACCTTTTGGGCACGATTATGTAGACAGAGTATGCGAATTTTGAATAGAAAGGTTGTTTCCATACGAAGATTAGGGATATAACATTGATACAGGTGTTAGGATGAGATGGGCAGGTGGATGACGAAAAGAATGCAGGTCCGATTGATCATATGTCATAGAATCACCTTCCTTGGCATAATTTTGGACAGAGATGTTGCTTTGATACGAAAATTAAAAGTCTAAAGTTGATACAGGTATCAGGGAGAGATGAGTAGGTGGATAATGCTAAGAATACAGGTCTGATTGATCATAGTGTCATAGAATCATCTTCCTTGACATAATTTTGAACAGAAATGTTGCTTTGATATCAAGATTGGGGCTATAAAGTTGATACAGGTATCAGGAAGAGATTATCAAGTGGATGACGAAAGGATTACAGGTCTGATTGATCATAGTGTCATAGAATCATCTTCCTTGACATAATTTAGGACAGAAATGTTGCTTTAATACGAAAATTAGAGGTCTAAAATTGATATAGGTATCAGGAAGAGATGAGCAGGTGGATGACAAAAGGAATACAGGTCTGATTGATCATAGTGTCATAGAATTACCTCGCTTGACATAATTTTGGACAAAAATATTGCTTTGATATGAAGATTGAGTGTTTAAAGTTGATACAGGTATCAGGGAGAGATAAGAATGTGACTGACGAAAGAAATACAGGTCTGATTGTCCATAGCGTACTGGAAGGATCATAAAGGTAGAGTGTATGAATTTTGGACACGAATATAACTTCGACACTACCAATACAGGAGCACGATATCTAGGCTACCTCTATGGAGTTACGAAACTTCGTAGCCGGAATCTACTGGTGGAATTCGATTTCATGTTATGGTGTTCTTAGACTACTATGACTGGACTTTGATCCACCTATGAGAGAAAGAAAAGATTGGAATTATAGCATGAATTATAATTTCTTCGGTATAAAGACTGGAGGCGTAAAATTGATATAGGTACCGAATATCAATGAGTGGATAGATAGCGTGAAAAATACAAGTGTGATTGATCATAATATAGTAAAACCACCTCTCCTAATACGATCATAGATACAGAGTACACGAATTTCGAATATAAATGTAATTTTAACAATGTCACCGCTGAATCCTGGTATCCAAGCTAACGTTATGAAGCTACGAAATGTTAGAACTTAATATCGGAAATCGATTTCGCCTTAAGGTGTCATTAGACCACTATGCCAGGAATTTCGTCCACCTATGAGAAAAAGGGAAGATTAGAATTACAGTGTGAATTAGAATTCCTTCGCTACAGAAAGAGGGGGTCTAAAATTGATATAGGTACCATGCAGAGGCGAGAAGACGGTCGACGAAAGGAACGCAGGTTAGGCTCTTCACGGTGTAACAGGATCACCTGATACGATCATAAAGATAGAACACACGAATTTTGGACATACGCGCGGTACCTAGGCTAAAATTGTGGAGTTGTGAAACGTTATAACTGTAATCCAGAGTAGGAAATCAATTTAGTTTTATGGTACCCTCGGACCACTATGACTGGAATCTTATCCAGCTATTAGAAAAGGAAGCGGGGTGATAGCTCCTGAGTTAAAGCTCCTTTCATCCGAAGAGGATTCAAAAATTGATGCCGTAGAGGAACGAGAAGATGACGAAAGGAATGCAGGTCTGATTGGCTGCACCTTTCCTGACAGGATCATAAAGTTTGACATAACTTGGACCCAGTCACCACGCAATCACATCAAATGGAGGCTAAAATTATCGAATTATGAAACGTTATATCTTGACATTAGAGGTTGATCCTGTCCTATGGTGTCTTTGAATCGCAACAATTGGAATTTCGAGTTGGAATTCCGAGAAATTCTTCAGGGAAAGGTCAAGATTGCAGTGTAAGTTAGAGTTTCTCCGATTCGAAGACTGGGGGGATCTAAAATTGATAGAGGCACCGTGCAGAGGCGAGAGGATGGCTAGCGAAAGGAATGCAGGTCTGATTGGTCACAGTGTAATAGGATCACCTTTCCTGACACAATCACAGAGATAGCTATCGTGATCGAGAGGAATAGAGTAACGATGCAGAGCAATCGCACAGACGTACACTCAGAGTGTTCATTTAATTCTCTGCCACGTTAGTCGGTTAGAACTTGGATGAAGAGATTTAGGGATCATCGCTAACTTCCCTGCACTGTGCACAGTGCAGGCTACTGTTCGTGGTCAGACTGTGCACCAGTCGCAGTACAGTGATAATGTAATCACGGTACACGTAATATACAGTCGCCTATATCATAATCCGATTAGTAATAGCATGATACCGATAACGTAACAGGAATATAAAGATAAAGATAAAGATAAAGAATTTTTCTCACTGGGCGAAAGTGTCGTATCTGCAACTTGCATCGCGCAGCACTGGATGACCAAGAAAACAAACAGGATACGACGAAATGGAACCAGAGAGCGCCATAATAGTGACAGGCTGCATTGGCGTAGCCGTCAGAATCGTAAACTGTCAATTTTCGAACTACCTGATTAGACAAAATGGTTCTAGATTTTATCTTCGTAATTACTGGATACGTGCCTAAATTTAACTAGCTTCGTGTCAAATTATTGAACCAGGAATGTAATTATACATACGTATTTCTATTTTTACGTGCATTAGAAGTTAGTTTCGGTGTTACGATAATATACAAAATGGCGAGAATACGGAGGACCTAAGAATAGAGGCTTTGGGACCACCAAGAGGAGAGTCCTCTGTGAGCAGCCATTTTCTTGACACGAGGATGTTGTGGATGCGAATAAAATAAGATGGTACAATGGTAATTGCTTACTAATTATAGACAGGGGTAAACAAAGACAGTGCAATTAGCGGATAAAACAGGATTTGCTAGGCCCAGGTGCCAGACTATGAGGCCTCGAACTCTGACGAGGCTATAAATAGCGAGAATCTACTAGGCCAACTGGCTTCCACAAGACATTTCCACGGGAAGAGAAAAAGTCCACGAGGAGTTATTCTTTGAAGTCTCGGTAAATTACTAGATCGCTATTAGCAGCATTACTCTTCATCACCCACACCTCTGTCAGACTTTGATCTCGCCTAGGACCACTCGCGTAGCTCCAAGTGTATCCACGCGTTTCAACACATTCCCTCGCGAAACACATGGCAAAACGAAGGCCAAGAGTCCAACACGAGTTCAGACAATCCCCTCCATCCGACTCTGCGTCTTTGAAATAGACCAATTTGTCAGGACTCGCGGTAGGCTAGGGCAGATCCCGATGATCAGCGAACGCGTTAAGGGATCGGCTTAAGGATAGGTGGTTATCTAAGATGGTGAAAGCGAAACGTGGTAGCCAGGATTTAATTCCTGTTAATTAAAATACTTCGTCATAATTGAAGGGGTTCCGGGAGCTGGAGAATAGCAGCAGACAAAAGGTACCCGCCGCTTTTCCTGTCTCCTTGCCCAATCCGATCCCTATCTCGAATCTTCTTCCCTTCCTCTACCTTCCCCTCCTTTTTCTCTCCCTTTTTTCCCTTCTTTGTGCGAGCTTTCTTTCTTATCGCTTCGTCCTCCACGGTCTCGTCGCTGGCAGCAACAAAGGGAGCGCCGTGGCTCCTGACTCGCGGCATCCCGAAATTGAGATGTGCGAGCTGACGCACGAGCATCATAAATCTTTTCCCTTCCCTCGTCCTGTGGCATATCTATTCCCTCCCTTGCACGCTCCCTTTTCCTATAACATCCTGCCAGCCCAGTATCTTTGAAGCTACGTGGCGTTACACCGTGAACTTCGACTCCTACGCTAGTCCTCTGACGGATGATTCTTCGATCCTTGCCCCGATTTAGAGGCTAGAGGGATACTGTGAAAGGAGTCTCGGGGACAGGCGTGTATAGATATGTATCGTGGGTATTATGCGCGTGGTAATAATTGGTAAACCTTTGCTTCCGAAGCAGAGTTTGACGTCTTGGTTAGGTCGAGTTCTCTTTTTATTTAGGCGAGTTTTCGTTTTTGGACTTGCTCGAGGAGATTGGGAATCTTTCGGGGGTGGAAGGGGTTGCCGGTGACGTGGAAATATTTCTTGAGGTTCGTAGGTTGGTAAACGTTATTCAAGAATGTTTTTAGATTTATTTGACGAGGAGATTGCTCGATAAATAATAATTCTAATTTATATTGGTGGTATTTCTATGTATTTTTCATGTTGTGTATATTTAATGGACCAAAAATATTCTTATATTTTCTAAATAATTCTTTATTTATAAGTTAATAATTAAATAATTAAATTCAATTTCATAAGTCTTCGTTGGATCGATTTCTCTTTTAATTTAGGCGTTTTCTTTTTTTGGTGCTGTTAATGGAGATTGAGAATTTTTGGGGGATGGAAGGGGTTGCTGATGACGTGGAAATATTTCTCGTGTTTCGTAGGTTGGGAAAATTATTGAAGAATATTTTTAAATTTATTTTTTAATTTATTTGCTGAGGAAATTGCTTGATGTCACGATAAATAACTATTCTAGTTTATATGGATTTTCGATGACTCTATAATTGCTGATATTTCCATACATTTTCCACGTTGTTATGCACATTTATCTACGGAATGGTCCAAAATATTTTTAGTATCGAATATTGTTTATTTGCCAATGGTATTCAAATTTCACGATTTCATATTACTTTAAAAACCACGATTATTTGTTTATCACAAATTTGAAAATCTCGTGGAACAAATCATGCAAAAAATTCGCACAGATAAATTATAATCAAATTTCTACATTCCCTTGAAAATAATCACGATTCATTTGTTAAAAATTACAGGTAATCCAGTAAAACAAACAATGAAATTTCCCTGTTCAAACTGTTATAAATTTCGTCAAACATCGGTTGCCATTAATACCATTTAATCACGATTCATTTATTAAAAATTGCAAATGATCCAGTAAAACAAACAATCAAAATTCCTTGTTCACACTATTATAAACTTCGTCAAACATTGGGTGCCATTTTTCTTTGTTATTCAATCGTCTCAAGAAATTTCGCGGGAAAAAAGGTGAAATTAGGGAGAAAACGATAATATCGTCGCATAACCATCGAGTAAATGGTTTTGATTTAATGCAGGGTGAATTGCTATTTGTATAGGGGTAGAAGCACAGTTCGAATCTCTATATTTCCTTGCAAATAATCACGATTCATTTATTAAAAATTGCAAATGACCCATTAAAGCAAACAATCAAAATTCCCTGTTCAAACTGTTATAAACTTCGTCAAACATCGGGTGCCATTTTTCTTTGTTATTCAATCGTCTCAAAAAATTTCGCGGGAAAAAAGGTGAAATTAGGAAGAAAACGATAATATCGTCGCCGAACCATCGAGTAGATGGTTTTGATTTAATGCAGGGTGAATTGCTGTTTGTATAGGGGTAGAAGCACAGTTCGTTTCTCGCTGTCCCAAGGAATTGATGGGCGCTGTAAAGTTTTTATCGAGGAAACGCCTTCTCTGCCCTTCGAAATCGACGGAGAAATCCGCTTGTCTTTCCTAATTCGGGGCCATTTGTTTGCCTCTTTAAATTTATTCCTTAAACGAATCCTCGGAATTTCTCGGCATTTCTAATTCCCTACGTAAACGTCGGGATTACGGTTCTTCTCTAACGAATCGTGTTTACGACCCACGGTAATAAAAAATTATTTCACTCGTGGATGAAACATTTTGGGACACCTTAATGTATTCAAACGACCATCAAATTCGATTTTACGAATTTTAAACGCGATACTTGGAGATTTCCCAAGACCTGAATTGTAATTTAATAGATAGGGTAATTTTAATGATATATTTGACTACCACCTGAAATTAATTTATTAATAATAATTTAATAAATCGAAATTAATTCAATAACAGTTTTTAGTTCTTGCTATATTTCTTATATGCTAATTACAGTTTCGAATGGCAAATTAAAATAATTTTAATTTTTTAATTTGCAAATTGTCACATATATTTTTCCCTTTCTTTTTATTTGTTTATTTGTACTTTGGAGAATTTGCAATAATTTTTCTCATGATTTCTATTCGCAATTTATATTTCCCACTCGTTTATTTGTTTCGCAATATTTCACGTTATTTCGAAATACTAAAAACAATTTAAAGAGGAAGCAAAAAATGTTCATTTCGAGCACCTGCAAATAGCACTATGAATCAGCAGAAAAATTTGCACGGCCGAATAAAATTCACTTCTGAGCTTCATAATAGTTCCTTCCACTGAGTACGTACATTGTTTCAAGCTAAGTGCATAAAAATCACGAACTTTTCAACTATCCGAATTTTTGCCATACACCGTGCGAACGAGGTCCGTAATTAAAACTCGAAATCGTAAATTCGCGATGTACTTTTCTTGTAACTACAACAGCGTGCAATTTTATTACACGTTTTCAGATGCTTCAAAAAATTCCCAGTATCTCCCTCTAAAAAAAAGGAAGAAAGCCAGTGAAAAGAGGGAAATGTAAAATATTTTCACGAATTATTGGGGAATTGTTTTGAATAAAGATAAAACTGTAAAATTAATATATACACTCGCGAATTGATAAAATAGAGGCTTCGGTTAAATGTCTAAATTTATCCTGCACGTGTCTCTAAATATATCCGAGTTTGTTTATCGAATTATCTCAAACCGATAAACATGTCTAATAAACCAGTCGAAATGATGAAAATACTCGCGCTGTGCTTTGCCATTCTCGAATTTATTCGTATTTAAGTCTGACCAGTTCTTAATTTAACGTTTTGTTCTGCATAAATGTCGGCGGTTTTTGAAAGACTAAAAAAGGTGTAATAAATTACGGCTTACCGCTATTTAAAAACCGGGAGCAAATTCTCCAGAGAGAGCAAGCCGCCAGGAATATCACAAATATCGTTTGAAAGGCTCTGGTGTATTTTAAAACGACGGAAAGGAAATTTCTCGCTATATCTGACAATTTCATAGGAGACATTTTTAGTGATATTTTACGTAAATTAGTTCGCGCTGAATCGTGCGTTATAATATACTGTCGTAGAAGGAGTGCCGTTATTTAGTGCGATTTTTAAAGCGGCTGACTGGGAAGGTAAAATTGAATAAAACGTTGTAAACGTGGCGTCCAGAATGGGTGTATAATAATATGTACAGCATTGAGAATCGGTGATATTTCAGTGGTAAAAATTTTGTTACGAAGCGTGGTATAAAATGGTCACGTTTATTCGTGTACAATGGTAAACGGATTCGTTCGATTGCTTGACGCTGCTTATGAAACTTTAAAGCGTAGGTCGGCGCTAGTTGCGTAACGCTAGACGCGTCTAGGGATCCCTAGAATCCGCGCGTCGTTGACTTCTCTGTAATCGCTACAGAATTCTTAGTGTATTTTAAAAAGCGAACTATTATTCTATAAAAGTGATTAATAATATTTTAGTACAATATTTAGAGCTGAACAATTATTCTCTAGGAATGCAGTGTTGATGTGGTAGAGGTTACGTTTAGTTTTATTGAGTATATTTTTCCTGTACTTCGAAAGAAGATTGTCAAAGGTTTATTTGTTATTATTTCAGGCACAAAGTTAATGTGATAATAGTATAATTATTGTAGTAATAATAATTTTTATCAACAATCGTTTCAGATTATTTTAATTTAATGAATTTTCCCAGATGAAGATGTACCAAGTAAATTACAATAAATTTGTTAGTTGCTTTTATGAAAATTGATCTTTGCATATGGAAGAGTAATAATTACTTTGAATATTTATTGCACTCTTCCAAAGTACTTTTTTAAACGCGATAATCTCGAATTATCTCATTAAAGATTCCTTTTTGCTACCATTTTTGTAAAACTTTTCCTCTTCATTTTACAACTTGAATTACTTTCAAAGAAGCTGCTAATTAAGAAAATCAACTTATAAACTAATTAGTAACAAATGTATGAACCAAGGTTTATCGTGCCAATATATAATAATATGATTCTTTATTACTACATATATCAATATAATATTGTATTACTTACTATATTGCTATTATTGCTTACTAATTGCTATAGTACCAAAATTATATTTTATTACATAATATTATCGAGTTAAAATATATATTTATATATTGTTTGTACTTTCAAAGGAACTGCTAATTACGAAAATAATGTTACTAATAATTAGTAACAAATGTGGAAAGGTTTATTGTAGTATTATATTAGTAGAGTATAGTATAGTTTATATAGTATATTATATTACGTAAATTAGTTCGCGCTGAATCGTGCGTTATAATATACTGTCGTAGAAGGAGTGCCGTTATTTAGTGCGATTTTTAAAGCGGCTGACTGGGAAGGTAAAATTGAATAAAACGTTGTAAACGTGGCGTCCAGAATGGGTGTATAATAATATGTACAGCATTGAGAATCGGTGATATTTCAGTGGTAAAAATTTTGTTACGAAGCGTGGTATAAAATGGTCACGTTTATTCGTGTACAATGGTAAACGGATTCGTTCGATTGCTTGACGCTGCTTATGAAACTTTAAAGCGTAGGTCGGCGCTAGTTGCGTAACGCTAGACGCGTCTAGGGATCCCTAGAATCCGCGCGTCGTTGACTTCTCTGTAATCGCTACAGAATTCTTAGTGTATTTTAAAAAGCGAACTATTATTCTATAAAAGTGATTAATAATATTTTAGTACAATATTTAGAGCTGAACAATTATTCTCTAGGAATGCAGTGTTGATGTGGTAGAGGTTACGTTTAGTTTTATTGAGTATATTTTTCCTGTACTTCGAAAGAAGATTGTCAAAGGTTTATTTGTTATTATTTCAGGCACAAAGTTAATGTGATAATAGTATAATTATTGTAGTAATAATAATTTTTATCAACAATCGTTTCAGATTATTTTAATTTAATGAATTTTCCCAGATGAAGATGTACCAAGTAAATTACAATAAATTTGTTAGTTGCTTTTATGAAAATTGATCTTTGCATATGGAAGAGTAATAATTACTTTGAATATTTATTGCACTCTTCCAAAGTACTTTTTTAAACGCGATAATCTCGAATTATCTCATTAAAGATTCCTTTTTGCTACCATTTTTGTAAAACTTTTCCTCTTCATTTTACAACTTGAATTACTTTCAAAGAAGCTGCTAATTAAGAAAATCAACTTATAAACTAATTAGTAACAAATGTATGAACCAAGGTTTATCGTGCCAATATATAATAATATGATTCTTTATTACTACATATATCAATATAATATTGTATTACTTACTATATTGCTATTATTGCTTACTAATTGCTATAGTACCAAAATTATATTTTATTACATAATATTATCGAGTTAAAATATATATTTATATATTGTTTGTACTTTCAAAGGAACTGCTAATTACGAAAATAATGTTACTAATAATTAGTAACAAATGTGGAAAGGTTTATTGTAGTATTATATTAGTAGAGTATAGTATAGTTTATATAGTATATTATAGTATAGTATATTATTATATGGTATAGTATATTATAGTAAATTATAAATATAATATAGTATATATTTTATTAGGTAATATTATTAAATAAAAATATATATTCATACATATTTCAAATATTATTAAAACATTTTTATACCATTGTACTATTATACTATGACGTTACGCTATAATATTATATTTTAGTGAATACCGTAGCCATAAATCAAGGAGACAGATAATAAAGGACCGATTCGTTCCATCGACACATCCGTCCACGCGTTCCTGACAAATGCACCCAGTCTATATTCTAATACCGTAGCAGAACGCGTCTTCCGGAACTTTTAACGCGGAACTTCACGCTCGGTATAGTAACAGGGGGAAAAAGGACAGAACGGAATAGGCCGGAGCGAAGGAGCTGCAACAAATTGAATGTTGCATTTTCTACCGACGACGTCGCCTTCGAAAGTTCTCGGAAGAAGGTGCGATTTACGATTGGTGCACGTGCGTCAGCCCTGCAGCTGGCTAGAACTTCACGCTGAAGGACCTCTCTCTTGCCCATCGACGAAACTTACAGGCAGGCATACACAAAAGAATGGCTGCCCTTGTTTCTTACGACTTCTCGAATTCCTCTCTCGCCCAAGTCGTTCAGCCTGCACGGATATTTAGCCGTTTCATGACGTCTCGCGCCTTCAGACGGCGGATTAACCCTCTGCGACTCGAGTTTTATTCGCTCTTCACAGCCGAGATCAAGTACCATCGATTAGCTTTTCATTTTATTACCTTCCTTTATTTTCCCCTGGATATCGAGCACTAACGAGTACGGTCGAAAAATTTGTGAAAACAGTACAGCACGAGCAATATGACACGCGTAGCAAGAGGAAAAATTCGAAGATTACACGGGTACAATGAGAAAATAATTCAACGACGCACGCGACGTTTACGGTGAACGTGTACCGTAGATATGGGCCGTGGTGGCGCTAGTGAGTTACACCGAAGATCGCGCTGAGACGTGAAAGGCTAACGATCGACCGCGGACTTATTGTTCAGCGTTGGTGTGGTATTTTGGTGGTAAATAAACCGAGTTTCAGGAGATGTATGTAATTTCTAAATCTGTAGCAGAAATAATCACAGCTTTTAGCGTTATTTGATTGTCCACTACTGGTGCAGTAATTTTGCCAAATTACACACTGCATAATTGCTGTATTATGCACATTCACGACCAAACTTAGGGAACAGAGTTATACCTCGCGAATTTTCGTATACTTATCCTGTAATTTCTGAAATATTGCGTCAAAAATGGTCTCCAACGTGTTTTCTCGTGTAGAAGAACGGTAATACCGTAATAAACAATTCGCGTGGAAGGAAAATAGACTTTTTTCAATTTGAATAATTTAATACACGTTGCCAATACAATGGAAGTTAATGTGACCCCAAAATTAGATGTATTTCCTTACTCTTTGCCACGAATAAGAGCGTTGAATGCAGACAAGACGGCGCCTATGTGTCTCATCGAAAATTCAAACGCAATCTTTGTCATACATATGCGACGCGTGGCGAACGTGTTAAACTTATATAACGTATGATAAACCGAATTTATAAATAACATTCCCGTATTCATAAATTATATGAGAAGCTTGCCGAAAGTCAAACATTATACGCGTGTATGATAGCTCTGTCTAGGCTTGTCGGTGAAACAATACCGGTGTTTATGCCTGTCTGCTGGTCGCTGCCAAAAATGTGTCACGGATGGAGAAGAAATAGGTACACGATAGTAGAATGAAGTATAGAACCGTGAATGTTGGGGTTGTTTTGTGAATGAGAATTTAACGCTCAGTTAGAGAGGAGGATCTCACGGATGGGTATCTGGGAGGGCTAGAGACTGATAGCATGATACCTCTGTTCATTAGACAGTATAATGGGATGAATAGAATATAGTGGATCTAATAGAATATAATGGAATTAAGTGAATATAATAGATTTAATAGAATATAATAAAAATAATACAATATAATAGATTTAATTAATTATAATAGAATTAATAGGAAACAATAGGTTTAATTAATTATGATAAAATTAATACAGTAAATAATAGATTCAACGGATTAGAATGAAATTAATAAAGTATAGTAGAATGAATAAAACATAGTGCAATTAATAAAATATAGTGGATCGAATAAAACATAACGCAATTTATGGAATATAATAAAATTAATGGATAGTGATAGATCAATAGATTTCATAGATTACAATAAAATTGGTAAAATGGAGTAGATAAGATGACACGATGAAGTGAATAGATAAAATTAAACAAAATATAATTATTAATATAATATAGTAACATTTTTATTATATTTACTCCTAGAATTTATTACTAAATATAAATATATAATAAAATAGGATATATTTAACGAAGTTAAATAAAATAATTATTAATATAGTATAGTAATATTTCTACTATATTTACTGTTACAGTTTAATACTATTTTAATTATAATATTATAACGGGAAAAGGGATAGATACGCTGAGGAGAATTAAAAGAAAAAGGGAAGGGGAAAAGAAAGAAAGAAAAATGGAAAAGAAAGGGCAAAGGAAAATTGGAAATTGGAAAGAGAGGGAGAAAAGGAGAGGCAAGAAATGCGAGACCGCAACCGAAAGCAAAGACAAAGAGAACCAAAAACAAACAGAACCAAAGAGAAAAGAAATAATAGATAAAAATAGAAAATTGGAAAAGGATAAATATGTCCAGATTAAGTTAAATTGGGTTAAAATAAAATACATAGTTTATAAGGTGACAATTTGAACACTTCAACTGAGAAAAGGAGAAAACGTAACAGTAAGACACAGAAAACCGGAAGCTCGTCATAAGCCGAAAGGAAGGACCATGCCTAGGATTATGAAAATAATAATAAATAGTATAATACAGCGGAATCGATAGAATATAGTACAACCGATAGAAAATGACACAATTAACACCCCACGATTAACGTCAAATTCCAAAATGAATATAATATAACGAAACCAATAGAATGCGTTAAAATCAGTGGAGCATAATAGAATTATACCGACCGAATGTAATCCACACTTTAATTGGCTCCACGTTTAATCGCACCAAAACTTATCCAAATTTCTGCCTAACCTCTAGCGTTCAGGTCCATTAGCGGGCCCCGGATAGCCCCGTTTCCTGGCCACTGACGTGAATTCCATTCGAGTGGATTGCTCGTTGCGTCGGACCAATCGCGATTCCATTTTCCACTGTGGCACAGTATCGGGGAAAATTAGGACGCATTATAAGTCTTCTAATTTAGTTCCTTCAACCGAAAGGACAACCCGAGTCGTCTCCGCCGCAGGATAATAGAACAATGGACTCTATTAGCCCTCGTATCGACAACCTCGGTCGATCAATGGGCCCCACGGTTAACTTCCATGTTATTCGAGACGACTTCCTCTCTGGCTCCGAGTGTTCGCAGGGTCAAGAGCCAAGTAGACCAGAAGCTTCGCGGACACGCCGCGCCGCGGCGCTCGGTTAGTTTGAGGTTAACCGCTTCGCGATGTAACGCGCATTTAACCAGCGTGTTTTCCTTCGCACCCTTTCACGGAATTTCCGCAAATGCTCGTCGGGGGTGAAGGAAATGGAAGAGGGGACGGAGACACGGAACGGGGGCCAGGATCGAAAGCAAAGTGTGTGTTTTGGAAGGTTAGAAAGAGGTTCGAAAGAGAGACGAGAGGGGAGAAAATAAATAGCGCGTATATACAGGGTGGCTAGGAAATAGGGTGAACGAGTTTGAGAGATTATAATACTTGTTGGCAGAAGTAAATGAATTTTTGATTATGGGGGTATTTTTGTAATTTAATAAGAATCGAATTCCTTGGGATTTTTTTATAAGCAAATCATGATACGTTTTGGTATGCAGTTTGAGAGATTATAGTAGTTTTATAGATTATAGTAGTAGTATAGGGGGTATTTTTGTGATCTAATGAGAATCGAATTCTTTGGGATTTTTTTAATAAGGAAACCGGATTTATTTATATTTAAAGAATATTTCCAATTTTTTCTTTTTTAAAGGAATTATTGAAAATTGTATAGTATTAGGTAAATAGTGTTTTTAAAAACGGACCCGAATGGCTGACACGATTCTGGACCATCTGGTTATCTGAAACGAAAAAATTAAACAGCATCTTAATTAGTATAAACACAGCCATAGCATGAATCACCAAAAACAGCGAAATTTCGAAAATCAAAAATATGGCTGCATTTTGAAATTTAAATATTGATTTTCCTCGTGCTTTCCGCCCTTTGGGTGGTATTCTCTTATACAGACATTTTCGAAAGCATACACTTTAAGAAACTGTAAAAAAATTATTTTTTTAAGCTCTCTTAATATAGATTTTGATCGATTAGTATAAATTGTTCCTTTTTTTTTTAAAAAAAGGGATCAGTATGAAGTTAGTATAATTACTTGACACGAATTTCTTCGAATTGAATTCTGCACTCATTTCTACTATACTACCACACAGTATGCAGTGTACACAATATAGTAGTACAGTTCACGGTATAGTAGTATAGTAGCACAGTATATAGCTCGTGGTCCTAGTATACAGGGTGTCCCAGTAATGGTAGTACAACCTAGAAGGGTGTAATTCTACACGAAAAAAGAAATCGAAAATGAAGAATAAAATTTTTTCATTCGAAGCTTCGTTGCCGAGAAAATCGACTTTGAATATTCACCGAGTACGCGTGCACTTAACTTTGACTTAGATGGACCAGCGCACTCAGTGCATATTCAAAGTCGATTTTCTCAGCAACGAAGCTTCGAATGAGAAAATTTTATTCTTTATTTTCGATTTATTTTTTCGCGTAGAATCACCCCCTCCTCGGTTGTACCACCGTTGCTGAGACACCCTGCATAGTATACGTGTACTGTACTATGTATTGTACTATCAATGTCAGTGCTAGCTGCATCCCACTGTAATTTTGTTACTCGCGTCGGGGCAACCGTGTCGGTTAATCAGCCATTCCGGATAATCGAAACTCCGCAGTACATTACATCGATGCATAATACATATTACATACGTACATACACGATATATGCGCGGGAAAGATAGAAGTAAAGGGGAAGATGAGGCTGTCGATGCGGCAGTGGCGGAAATGCTTGGCTCGGAAGTGGTTGAATTTGCATGAATCGCAGGCGGTCGTTACGTTTCAATGCTTACCCGTCTGCCTTCCGCTCGCTTAAATGTCGTTTAATTAGTCGAAACGGCTTATTCGTGTGCACTTACAGCGGCCGATCCGCGGTATTTCCTTCGTTCATTGGATGCGCGATTACGAATGGAAGTAGTCCATTTCCGTCGTAAAAGGAATAGATGGTACGTAATAAATATTCACGGGTCGCGAAATAAAATCAAAAGGTACAAAGCGGGATGTCTTCCCTTCTCTTTCTTTCCATCGATTACCGGATAAAAGTGTCACGTTTGCCCGGCTCGAAACGATGACACTGAAAATTTGTTTAATTCGTTACAGCTGCACGCCTGTTTCCGTTCGTTACGGTGTAATTGTATTTATTGGCACGAAACGATTGTAGCAGACAAGTCAAGCACCCTTTGTCGCCGGGCAAAAAGAATATTTCAGCGGGAACAATTTGTTACAAAAGCGGTGGCTAATGCTTATCCGATCACCCCGAGATTGTCTAGTAACTTTTTCATTGGGTCCCGTAACGGTCGTCTTGAGTCGTATTTAAAAATCTCGCGTTAATACTTTTCTTCGTATTCGTACGTAAGTAATGTACGAATAAAAAGAAAATAATATATTGCTTCGTAAGAACGATATTTTCTAATAAAAATGGTGGACGGTCTTCGTTCGACATCTAGTAACTTTTTCGGTGGGTATTATAATATTGCCTCAGAGTTGCCTTTAAAAGTCTTATATAAGTATCTTTTAATGGGTATAATAGTATATCGATCTAGGAAAAGAAAATTTTGTAATAAAAATGGTCGACATATTTGCCTAGTAACTTTTTGCTTGGGTCCTGTAACGTGGCTCTTCAGTTGTCCCTAAAAAAATCTCATACAGGTATTTTTTGTTTATACATATATTATATACGAGGAAAATAAAGTTAACAGTAATAAGTAATAATTATAATGAATAATAAATTACTATAACGTATAAAAAAAATTAAGTACTTCGTGCAATCTTGAAACGAAATTCGAGAAATCAAATTACTATCGAAATATGAAAGAAAAATGCATCATTACACTCACAAAAGAAAAGGATAAAGATAATGATAATGTTAAAGATAAATAAGAAGAAAATCACACTACAACGCAATGCATTTCACCAACCAGCGTAATCTTACCTTTTAAGATTCTACCCTAACCTCACTTCCAACAAACATCTGACACGGTCCGATTCCTCGAATCGCCCTGTATACCACTCTCTTCTATCAGCATTAATAAACGTGATATAAACCACAAGAAAAAAGCAAAAAAAGAAAAAAAAGGACAAGTGTGTTCATCGTCGCAGAACACTCGCGAGTCAGCCATATTTCATCGCGGCAATAGAGTGCTCCGTTTTAAATTACCCTTAATGCCAGCAATTTCTTCCTACATACACGGAACTCGCGATTAATTACATTCGAGGGACAGTATATCAAAACGGATTAAAAGGTACAAGCGCGCCGACGACTGCCCCCCTTCTGCTTCCTCTTTCTCTTCTTAATCAATCGACCGAATCGCCGAGCGCGTTAACGAAGGCGTGATCGGCCGTTTCGTCGATGGACATCGAGTCTTTTTTTGCGAAACATCGACCATCGTGATCCCTTCTCATCGTCGGCCACGTCCGAGCCCCGTACTCGTATCGGCCGATACGCCGTTTTCGATCGACGAGCACCGGAGGGTTATCGAGCAGCACCAGCACGCCGCATAATTAGAGATGAATCGTTCGCAAAATTCGAGTGCGACCGAACGTGCACGAGGACGAAGGAACGAGGGCCGCGGAGCTATTTCCCGTCTGATTGGATTCGAATGCACTGGGACTCGCGCGCGTGGTAGGGGCAGTGCGGCAACGGAGTGGGGGAGCGGGAATCGGAGTGGGAGTACGGGAGTCGGAGTGGGAGTTCGGGCGTCGGAGTGGGAGTACAGGGATCAGAGTGGGGGACGCCGACGTTGTGCATACATCGCGCAGGGTAATGTACCGGGCACGTGTACCGCGTGTACCGAAATTGTCGAATGAATCACGTTCCGGCGGACAAGTACCCGCGATTTCGCCGATAACGAATTTGAGTCCAGTGCAAACTAATTCCGATCCAAGATCAACCGAGTTGGTCCGCGCTCGAGGTGGTTCATTAATCCTCGATACTCGGCTGGAAAAAAGTATGCAATACTTAACCTTCTTATCGAGCGAAGTAGAATTCAATAGAAAGTCTATTGATTCATTTATGGTATTAAAATTCGTTTTCTTTTGTCTTATTTTAGCACTCGGTTGTCATTTAACCAAATATTGAAGAACGATTTTGATTAATATATGACATTTAAGATAACTCAGTGATGCGTGGAATGTGGAAGTAGAATAATTCTACTCTGGTCTTAATTTGCATATCATTTTTAATTTATCGTTTTCAAAATATAATCGACTTTACGACAGAAAATTCTTCGTCAAAAATTACTATTTTTCTGTAGCAAGAAGGTCACCGAGTGCAAAGGGTTAACCTAACTGTACTTCGTGTATAGCCTGCGATCTATTAGCATACTTTAATTATACCAAAATCGAACTATATACGAATATAAGTATAAAGGGTGTCCCGAAATTCACGCAAGAATTAATTTTGACAGAAAGCACAGGTTTTAAGTTAAAAATTGTAAATACTGCTCAACAACGAAGACACGTTTTTTCGAGAAGCGTTCCATTTTTGGTAACCCTGAACTGTCCTCTGTCACTCTGTCCTTTTCCTTTCGTTGATAACACCTTACCGCACAAATGGCGCCAAATTCAAATCTTGCGTGAATTTTTGGACAATTATATTAAAAATAAAAAATATAAAAAATTGTGATACATTTTTATCACAAATGAGGCAAATTAATTACAGCGAAATGAATAAAAAATGGAGGCCAAACGCGTTAATATAGATTATATTTCATTTTATTTTTCTTCTGCAATGGAGTGCCCAGCAAATTCTTCCTCTGCTTCTTCGTCCCTAAATTTTTGGGTGCTTCGTTATTTATTTATAGTGGGAGCAATAAACCGTATATATCGTATGGTTGGTTTATGGGGGTGTCGAGTGTTTCGGTCGGGAATATTTTTAGGTGTTTATAAACCGCTAATGCCAATCGTCGGGAGTAGCTTTAGCAGCTAGTAAATGGCACATAAACCGAGGCGTGACTCGCTGTAGCTGACCTCCAAGTGACTGGCAGTCTGCCTCCTCACCTTGATATAGTTATTATTCACTTGGGAAACCTTAGAATGATTTAGAAGAGATGGATATAACACTTGTTCTTTCACCGGCCTGTCACAGGTGCCCACTAATGACAGACATAAGAGCACTGCCATGAAATATGGACCTACTAATAGCACCGATGTGTGTAAAAGACTCGGCACATCGTGAATCTATATTGGATTTCACGTTGTATCCAAGTGGCATACACCGAGAGCCAAAAGCAGCGAATTAGGATTAAATTGGTCGCAAAGTGCTTAGAACTCGATTTGCACGCGTTCAAAGTGCAATTAGTCATATGTGTATAATAAATATAAATGTATTTAGGGATATTTGGAGGGATCGACTAGTATAACGTCGCGATAATTAAATAGAACGAAATAAGCTTTAATTCGTTCTTCTATTAATAAAATTAGGATTAAATTAGGATTAAATTGGTCGCAACGTGCTTGGAACTCGATTTGCACGCGTTTAAAGTGCAATTAGTGATATGCATATATATAATAAATGTAAATACATTTAGGATATTTGGAGGGATCGACTAGTATAACGTCGTGATAGTTAACAGAACGAAATAAGCTTTAATTCATTATTTTATTAATAAAATTAGGATCAAATTGGTTTAAAGTGCAATTAGTCATATATATATAAAAATATATTTAGGATATTTGGAGATTCTGTTAACTATTGCCACGTTATTCTAATCGATCTCTCCAAATATCCTAAATACATTTATATTTATTATATATATGACTGATTAGACTTTAAACCGAATTATAATTTTATTAATAGAATAACGGATGAAGGCTTATTTTGTTCTGTTAAGTATCCCGATGTTAGTGTATTCCATCCCTTTAAATAGCGTTCCCAAATGAATTTATATTTATTACATATACATTTGCATCTTATATATACAATTATTTTAATATAATATTTTCTATAACATTTTATATATACAGTTGCACTTTAAACGCGTGCAAATCGAATTCTAAGCACGTTGCGACCAATTTAATCCTAATTTAATCCTAATTTTATTAATAGAATAATGATTAAAGCTTATTTTGTTCTATTAAGTATCCCGATGTTATTCTAGTCGATCCGTCCAAACAGCGATCCCAAATACATTTATATTTATTATATATACATTTACACTTTATATATACAATTATTTTAATATAATATTTAGTATAATATTTTATATATACAATTGCACTTTAAGCGCGTGCAAATCGAATTCTATGTGCGCTGCAACCAATTTAATCCTAGTTTGCTGTGTTTGGCTCTCCGTATATCCCACTTGTATCCAACGTGAAACCCGTTATTCTAGTAATAATGCGATACAATAGTAACTATGCAATCCTCTATCAACTTTCGTTGGAATAGACGTAATGAATTTATAACATAGCCCGAGAGGTCAACTATGAAAGAAAATCCAAAAATCTGGAATTAGTTCTCGAGAAAAGACGCACCCTATCAGACCTGCCCCCTCGAGTGTTCATAGAACAAAGCCTTTAACCTTTGTTGAAATAGCGCAAGTTTTATTTTACCCACGCTCTAATTTTCACTCGGCTACCTTTCTAATTCAACAACTTTCTTACAACCGACTTCTAAGACTTCTGAGTTAAAACTCTGCCAACTTCAAACTGCTGATCTTGAATTGGCTTTCGATACTGACCTCTTCCATCCTCGTACCCTTATTTTAAGCTTCTACAGCTTATTCTAGCACTTCATCTTCCTTCATACTCAGGCTTTCTTTCTCAATCACGCGTTTCCCATGCGACCTGTTGTGGGCCAGGTACTTCAAACACTTAGGATGCATTCCTAAACTTTCGCTCGTTTCTCGCCACTCGAGGCTGTCATAAATATCCCTTACAATCGATCCTCCTGCACACGGTCACTTCCATCTTATCCTCCAAACACTCTTCATACTAGATTGTCGGAGTTTAACACTATTTTGCCTGAAACGAGTCAGTTTGACTGAAACATCGAAATTGAAGTTTTTAAAAACTAATAAAATTCTATTTTAAAGAAACTTTATTCAAAACAATTTTTATATATATATTCCGTTTTAAAAATACATTTTCCGCAGATTTTTGCGAGAAAATTGCAATTGGTTATAGTAAATGAAATGTATAAATATAGATGTATAGTATATTTATACCATTTGATGCGTAAATATAGATGTATCGTGCATTTATACTAAATATAGATGTATAGCATGTTTCTATCATTAGCTACTATTAAAAATGAAAATTATGCCCAAATTGAAATTTTCCACGCCATATCTCGCGAGAGTTACGGTGAGCAATTAAGCCGCTAATTTACTTGAAGATTCGTGATTGCTTCCAAAAGGCTTCCTATCTGACCTAACCTAACTTTGCACCACGAAGTTTATGGAACTGAATTTAAAACAACTCATACTGCTGCTTAAATTTGCATTTATTTCGTTGATGATTGTTGTTAAAACAAATTTGGTCATTTTGTTTGTTAGTTTTACGCGTGTACTATATTTTGTTTCGTCTCCTGTATGTTATACTATAATATATTAACTATCATATGTATGTAGTATTATTATATTATACTATTATTATAATACTATATAATAAAATAGTATAATAGTATTATATTATACATTGTGCTATACTAAAATATTGTAACTAATTAATTATTATACTATAATATATTAACTATATACCATACACATATTGTATAGCATATTTACTGTGTATTATATAACTGTATAGTATAATAGTTCTATATTGTACATTATGCTATATTATTATGTTATAACTAATTAATTATTATACTATAATATATTAATTATGTATCACATACATATTATATAGCATATGTACTGTATAATATATACAGTATTATTACACCATTAGTATATTATATAACTGTCTAGGATAATATTATTATATTATATATTATAACAAATATATTATTATCAATTTAATTTATTATACTCATTACCATAAATAAATTATAAAATCAGTTAATTAATCACACAATTTCAAACAACGTGTCAGACACGTTTAACTTCAAAGGATTAACTCTTTGCTCTCGAGTGGTGACTTTCAGTCGCCATTTGCTTTAATACTGTAACTTAAATAACAAATAGGAGACGATAACTATATTAAGATTAATTATAACTATACATGAAATATTGAAATTAAAATAATTCTATTAATTCATTTTTCGTGCTTCTCTTCTTTCAAAAATATTATAAAAATATAAAGAAAGCTACGAATTGCTGTCCTCTGTCATGAAAGAGATCTTCAAAGAGTTAATATCTCGACACCAACCCTCGAATTCTTAAAAATATACGCTTTATCCAACCCCGTATAACCAGACGTGCCACGTGTGTAGTCGATGATAAAGTCGATTAAACTGCCGGGCAATCGATCCCGCGATTCGTCTTTTAACCGCCGTTAATGAACTTAATATTGTTACAATTTTAATTACAACGTTCGTTCAAGGTAATGATGGCGTTAAAGCGTTTAATACGTATCCTTTCAGCGAATAACGAACAGATATTGGGTATAAGCATATAACGAGTCAGCTGCACGCGTGCACCGATTACAAAGGGACAAATGGAAACGGAATCTGATTTATGCATTCGGTTTCCTCTTGGAAACGGAAATGTAGCTTCATGCGTTTGCTCGGAATAATTTCCGATCTAAGTGTGCGCCGAATGTCTCTGTACTCTTTACTCTTCAACGCGAAAATTCCATTCACGTTCGTTCCCGCAAATATTAATTCCGGAACCCCAACTACGATTCTGTCTTTCCTTTCTTTCCTTGGTTATAGTAAAGAATATTAAGTACCTTTCAGGAATAAATTTGTGAAAATAATATCGTGCAAACGATATAACACGCGTAGACAGAAGAAAATTCGAAGATCATATCGGTAAAATTGGGAAATTATTCAACGATGTATACGGTATTTACGATTCGTTGTAGATAGGAGCCGTGGTGGCGCTAGTGAGTTAAAGTACGCTTGGCTATTTATCAAAGCTAATTCCATATCGTTATCATCACCTACCCTGTATTTTATTTTATTAATTATTAGTTCAAGATTAATAGAAACGAATCAATGCCAAAAATCTACCAGTAAAAATAATAAAAACAAAGAAATAATACATTTCTTCGCAAACTCCTTAACAATCTTTTAGTATTAACCTAAATTTTATAGATTCAGAACAGAATATATATACATACAGAGTACAAAATTAAACAAATTTTCAATTCTTCAATTATATTGAAAAAGATGCAGTATATTAGAATTTCAAAAAGTTCCAGTAACCCCAATATAAAAATTCCATTAAAAACAAATTTCATATCTCCAACAAATTTATATAATTTTTAGCTATGAGAATTAAAACTTTATTACATTATACTATATTAAAAAGATCATTGCTTAAATCCAAATATAAATGAAATATATTAAAAATATATAGAACCCTAATTTAATCTTGATTCACCCCAAAATCCTGTATTCAATGAGACACCATTTTTTGGTATTTTGATTCAAACCGCGACAAAATCGGGAACCATAACCCCCTCCCCCCTCTCCCCCCAGGATGTCAACCTGACGTCGCTAAAAATTCCCATTCATCCGTTGAAATAGCAAAATCTTGAAAATAAATATAACCCAGTATACCCAGCCTCTCTTCATCTCTCAGTGATGGACTTATATTGCGCAGAAACGTGTAATGTTTCACGAGCAACATTCAAGATGCACCGCTTAATCGTCGCCGTATCGTTGCCTCGTAGTTTTGATTTACGACTTCTATATCGTTCCCACCGATTCTACGCTCCCGCACGCTTATTCCCCGGCTCGTTCGAATTCTTGGAACCTCTACCCCTACCCCGGATAGCTGTCCTGCCGCGGTCCCGGGCCGCGCGACGGTTAAGCGGGCAACGCAGCGTTTCCTCTTGACCGCGTTTCCGCAGCCGGTGAGCGCCTATGCGAGATATCTCAGCCTGGTGTCCCGCCGCGCGCGATCCTCCAGGCATAACAGTTCCTCCTCTCCAGATAGCGACGGTGCACGGCGATGCAGCTCACGCCGCACACTGACAAGCCCCGACGTGTAATGGACCGTTCAAATCCGCCCACGTCGTCGATCTTCAATAACGAGAGATCGTTTCTATGGTTACACGCGATCAATTGCCGTTCGACTTCGCTGTTACCCGCCGGCCGTGAAGCCCTGTTATGTTGCCTGAATGGAACCGTCAAGAAGTGTGTCGAAGTATGCAGGTCCCCTGTTTAGCGCGTGCATTCCTAGGTATTTCTGGCCGTGGGTATAAATATGTGCCACGGGTAGGACAACCGTGAACCAGGCCCTCGTATCCCTGACGAATCGGCCAGGCTGATGATTTCGGTGTGTGCGGCGCTATCACGACGAAACAGCTAGGAAAGGACGGGATCCCGAACGGAGCGGCCTTAAGCCGCGTGCAGACTGCGCGACGGGGTCGCTGGGGACGAGGATAGCCGAGGGAGTCTACAGGGTCGATCGAATTTTCGAGATTGGGTAGTCGAGGTGATCGCACGGACGCGTGGAGGCTTGATTTGTCGACTGACAGGGATTTGCTTCGCTCGATGACATGCGGACGAATAGCGCGTGTACAGGGTGTTGCAAAATGTGGGCTCGAAGATTCGCGAACGCGTGGATTATCGCGGGGAGGGGGGGATTTTGAGATTCGAGTGGGGTAAATATTTTTATTTCCATGGATTGACGCTAGGAAGTCGCGGAGTTGGTCTCATTTTTTGAAACGACCTGTACGTGACTTGTATAAGCTTATAAGTAGGCGCGGGAAGAATTTGGGATCTATGTATGGTGATTAGTCGTATTTGTTTTTGCCAGGATTGACACTTGGGACTTATTATTTGGAACACGCTGTATAATCATGTACATAGATTCATAAATAATCATTGGAACAGTTGATTTTGGGACACACTTTGGTTGAAGATGTGTATTTGTTAAGATTGGTACTGTACAATTGTGAGGAGTTAAATACATCTTTTGAAACGTCCTGTATATCACGTATACGAGCTTGTTGATACTTATTGAAGAGATTGATTCTGGGACCTTAGACGTTTCCTTTCTCGGAGTTCATGCTATAAACTCATAGAAAGTTAAGCTCGTATTTTGAAACAGCCTGTGTATGGTGTACACGAACTCATAAATATTCGTCGAAAGAATTGATCTCGAGACTCATATTACTCGGATATTCCTTCTGTTCAATGTTAGTACCGTAAACTTATAAGGTATTAGATTCATTTTTTGAAACATCCTATATATCAGCTATACGATTTCAGATATATTCATCGACGGAAATGAATTTTTTTAACCTACGCTGGTTGCAAGATTTCATCCTTCACGATTACCACCATAAACTCACAAAAACTTGGATCCCTTTTTTGAAACACCCTATATATTAGTTATACAAGTTCAGAAATATTCATCGACGGAAATGAATTTTTGGACCTACACTGGCTGCACGTTTTCATCCATCACGATTACTATCATAAACTCACAAAAACTCGGATTCCTTTTTTGAAACACCTTATACATTAGCTGTACAAATTCAGAAATATTCATCCACGAAAATGAATTTTTTAACCTACACTGGTTGCACGTTTTCATCCTCCGCGATTACTGCTATATACTCACAAAAACTCGTAACCCTTTTTTTGAAACGCCCTGTATATGATTGATACCCTTTGACAGTCCCATATGTATCGTATATCGAGTACCATTTTTCAGCGAAACTCGCCTCAATAAAAATATCCACCAACACAGACGAGTCGCTCGATTCCGGAGTGCAACGAAATTATTAGCAGCTTTCGAAAGTTACTCGCCGAGCATGAACGCGTTAGGGTAAAATGCCGCGTGTGACCTGAACCATAAAGGAGGGTTAAACGAAGTCGGTGCGCGATGATTCCGTCGCCATTATCCGTACGCGGAGATGCATCTCGACGACGTTCGATGACGCAGCGGGTTCCAGCGGATTTTTATCCCAGTCTGTACGGGCCTTCGCGATGAAACGTAGGAACGCGTGAACCGCGTATGGAAACTTTCATCGCGAAAATAAGCACCGTCCGATACAGCGAGTGGAACTTATTTCACCGTGTTTCACCTTCGATCGTTCGCCGACTCATCTGACTGCGGTCATTGTTCGCGGAACTCGATTCTACGGCAGCCGTCGAGTAAAATGCCTTGACGCGAGGGAAGAGACGTTGCCATGTTGGAATGCTGGAATCGCGCGCATACGCGTGTACGCAGACCCATTTATATAACATCGGTCATAGTCGGTAGCGCAAGGAAAACTCGTTCGTGGGCTTCTCCCTCTCGCGCCGCGGTCTACGTCGATCGCCGAATATCCCGAAACGCACGGCGATATCGTTACGGAGCCGTTGAATTTCCTAGTTAATTCTGGTCGGATTTATAACCCTAGATAACCTCTGTATATTCCACGTTCTGCGTTATACATTGTTACTTCTTTCTGACTACGTGCTTTTGATATTTTAATACGGTGCTTATGCGTACGTGGTATATAGGAATATTTGAAAATATTGATATTATTATTTTTTTTAATTTTGGATATTTTCACTGTACTTTGGAGATTTTTGTCTTGGTTTATTTAATTTTGTTCTTTTTCCGTTTTGAATATTTTTACTGTATTGGGAATATGTGTATATATTTTTGAGATATTTCGATTACGTGTCAAATGTTTTTCTATCGGTTCTTTTTTGTGCTTTTTTTTCTATTTATTTCCAATATTTTTATTTTACGTCGAATATTTTTACTGTTATATTTGGAATGTTTTTATTCTAGGCTTTTTTCATGCTTTTACTCTGAATATTTTTATCCTTATTCTTTCCTACTTTTGTTATTTGACAAATTTTTGATTCTGCTTTATTTATTTAATTCGTTGTGTTTAGTTATCTTTAACTATTTTTCTATTCTCCGAATTTTGTTCTTTTTCTCTCGTTTTTAATATCTTTATGATACGTTGGATAATTGTCACTCGATTTCTGAATATACCTATATTATAGTTACTTGGTATATTTTTTATTATCTATTTATGAATATTAAATTTCCAATTAAATCAAATTTTTATCATCTAGTTATTTAATTCTTTATGTTTAGCAACCTTTCTCAATTTTTCTATTCTCTAAATTATTTTTTCTTTCTTCTTCCATTCTTATTTTTTTTTAATACTTTTATAATATGTTGGATAATTGTAGCTTGATTTTTTAACATTCTTCTATCACAGTTACTTTCAAAAATTTTATTTTCTATTTATTTAGTTCGTTAAGTCTAGTTACCTTTTTCTATCTTCCTATTCTCCAAATTATTTTTCCTTTCTCTCTTTTTCAATATCCTTACAATACGTTGGATAATTGTCGCTCGTCTTTTTAATATTCTTATATTATGGTTACTTGGCATATTTCTCTTATCCATTTATGAATATTAAATTTCCAGTTAATCAAAATTTGTATTATCTAGTTACTTATTCCTTTATGTTTAGCGACCTTTCTCTATTTCTCTATTCTCCACATTATTTTCTCTTTCTTCTTCCATTTTTATTTTTCTTTAATATTTTTACAATACGTTGCATAATTGTCACTGGACTTTTTAATATTCTTCTATTACAGTTACTCCCCATATTTTTATTATCCGCTTTGGAATATTAATTTTTCAGTTAGGCAAAATAATGAGCACATCGAAGCGAGGCGAACAAAGGGAGTGGAATGTTAGTTAAAACGTGATTGACTGTGCTCCCCGTTGAAAACCTCAATTACCAAACATAATACACGGTGGACGATGATGGAGCACACTCGTAGCCTGTCTATTTTAAAGTGAAATTAAATTCACCCGATAATACATCGCGTATTACCCTGTACCTGATCGATAATGTTATGCAAAGAACAAATAACATGCACGAATAATCACGATTCGGTGCACGGGTAACGTTGCCTGCCCGAGCATTCTTCGCGTACGTGAATTGCATCGCGGCGTTAGAATAATTTCTCTGCCCGCGTGTATCCCTACGTTTATCGACATTCGCGTAAATGAAAGACAAATTAACTTCGCGAAAGGGAAAGTTCGCCTCGTTTCGCGTTTGCTCTGCCCGCGAAACAAACGTTAATTGGAAAACGATTCGAGCGCGGTGGAAAAAGGTGGAAAGATATAGGGGAAAAAAGGAAAATGGGGAAATAAAACTAGATCGGCGGAATTTCCGGTAAACCGTGCAAATAATAACGCGAGGAATCTTCCGCAAAGCGGTGTTAATAGCGATGATTCGAACGGCCGGGCAAAAAGAAGCCGCAATGGACGCTCGTTTCGCGTTGTTATCGCGAAATAAAGGTGGATGTTAAAAATAGGCGAGCTGTGGTCGCTTTGTTGTTGTTTCTTCTTCTTTGTATGGCTGACATTTCATTAGAGGTCTTACCGCCTGTCGAGCAAACCATAATTGGCTTACGAATGCTTAAATTATTCGCGATATACATTTTTATGTTAGTTGGTTACTTAGATCGGTTACTGTGGTCCATCGTGATGTTTTATGGATTATTATAGTATTTTATAGACTTTTATAACGATAGGGTATTATTTTGTAGGTGTTGGTGTACGAGTAATGTAGTACGTAGAGTGATTAGTATAGTATAGTAGTGTACTGTGTATAATATTCTAGTATCTAATTTTGTATGCTGATAATTCATAGATTACTATAATATTCTATAGTATACTATAATAATTTAGAGGTTATTATAATATTCCATACCATACTGTAATAGTTTATAGAGTGTTATAATATTTTATGACATACTATAATAATTTATGGAGTATTATAATATTGCACAGTGTACTATAATAATTTGGATATTGTTATAATATTCCATTACATACTACAATAATTTAGAGATTGCTATAGCATTCCATATCTTACTATAATAATTTACAAAGTATTATAGTATTTTATAGCTTACTATAATATTTCATAACATATTGTAATAATTTATAGAGTACTACGATATTGCACCGTGTAGTATAATAATTTGGATATTATTATAATATTCCATAACCTACTATAATGATTTAGAGATTTCTATAGCATTCCATATCATGCTATAATAACTTCTAGAGTACTATAATATTGCACAGTGTACTATAATAATTTACAAAGTATTAAAATACTTTATAGCGTACGATAATATTTCATAACATACTATAATAATTTATAAAGTACTATAATATTCCATAGTGCGCTATAATAATTTATAAATTTCTATAATATTCCATAGCACGCTATAATAATTTAGAGATTACTCTAGTATCGCATGCCATATTATAATAATTTATAAATTATTATACTATTCCTCACTATACCAAAATAATTTACGAATAGTTATAATATTCTATAGCATAGTGTAATAATTTATAGATTATTATATTATTCCACAATATACTATAAACATCTACACATTATTATAATACACAGCAGTATATGAAAACCCATTTATAAATTATCACGCATACAATACTTTTTGTAAACCGATTCCTCGCTCTATCATAAATTAATTACAAACCATCCAATTATTATAATCTTCTCAAATAATCTTTCCCACATTTTTCCCTCCAATTATTTTACCCAAACCCCGTCACTCAAACTTCAAACTTTCGAATCTCGAACGTATCACAATTACAATCCCGTCCCATTTAATCACATTCTCCAAATAATTCTCGAATCCGGGCAATTCCCACGAAAATTCTGCTATCTTTAACCTGCTGAAATAAACAAGACCCCCGAACCAGTTATTTCAACCGATTTGAATAATTCCCAAATCCTCGTCCCACTTCTATCTCTGCTCTAATTTAAAATTTACGTCCAATTTAGTTCCGCTTCGTCCGATATATCTATTTCATCCGAGATCGATCGCATCGGCGAAATAACGGAGGACCGATCGCCGCGAAGAGGGTCATCGGAAGCGGGCGGATATCGCGAGATATCGCGAGATATCGCGTCGGGATCTTCCCTTTCTGACGTCCCGGCGTCGAAAGGGACGACGTTATCTCGCCTGTACACCACGGCCCGATGATATATCGGAAAAGCACCAACATTACCGAGCTGTGAAATGCATATTTGCGAGATTTATACACACCGAGAGAGAGATAGAGACCCCGTCACCCGCGATGATTTATATCCGATGAATTTAATGTATCGTAAACAATAGGAGAACACGAACCGTTATCGCGATATATTTATTATTCCGGGCAAGTTGCCGGGACGATTCGTCAATCCGGGGTGAAAAACAGCCTGGTCCAGGCTGGTGACAGATCCCGTGCGGAAAACGCGTTTTCACGCCAGCGGGAGATGAGCTTAACGTGATTAATTGCAGCGAAACGCTAGTCTAGAGCCGGCTCGATAGCCCAAGCGACAAAACTATCCTCTAAACCTGTACCACTGGCCGAGGTAATTCACTTTACGGCGACCTGGCCTAGCTCCGGCGTAGAGATGGGGACCTCAAGCGGCGCCAAAACCCCGTGCCGCGCTTTCATACTCGGCCGTTTAGGTATAAACCGCGGTTCCACGGATGAACCGTGCGCGGATTCGATGGGGGGACCTTTGTTTTCCATCCGGGCATCAATCCGAACGATCAAGTTTCTTTGCCAGTCACGTCGGACAGAAATCGATGCACTTTTTCGCTAACAGATCGCTGTGCTTGGTCAAGCTACCGTGGGGATTGCGGTAGCATTTGGGTTCAGAGAGTTTGGAACAACTGTGGATGGAGAGTTCGGCTGGATGTATAGTGCGTCCGAGAAAAGAAGGCACAGTATGGACAACTTCAGAAGCTTGTTATACTATTATAGGTGCGAAGGAAATATCTCACAGTCAGAGTTATTTTAGGTATACCTATAGCAAAATACGCAGTCTTGTCAAGGGTCCATATAAATGCTAGACATAGTAGCACGCTGCATATAAAAATACGCAATATCGAGATGACGAGACAGTCCACTTACTATTCGAAGCCAAACACAATCCTCTCAAAGAGCCGTACGTCGCTAATCGACGTCAAGCAAGAACGACCTGGTGACAGTATACGCCCATAACTATAAACCCATAATCCCAATAGAGAACTGTGAAAAATATCGTGACGGGTTTCAAAGCATCGACATAGACATAGACCTCAAACTCATTGTACTATGAGCACTATAAAAAATACGAAAGCGAGGACTGCAGGGAAATTAAAGAACTGTCAAAGAAGCCAGGCAAAGTGTTTAACAGAGAAGAAAGGTGACCAGCAGGTACGAATTCGATTTGACAAACCAAAGCACTCGAATCTTTGTCATCTCGAGTACGATTCACGAGGGAACGTATGGATAACTGCAGAAACTTACTATTCTATCAGCGTATGACACGAAAAATATAAGTGCAGAGGTCTCAGAAGCATCTCGCAATCAGAGCTACCGTCTGTCAAAGCATCGCTAGACGAGAGTGGTTAGGCCACCGGAAGGAACGCGTAACGAGATTACCTTCTCTGACACAATCACGGAGATAAGACACGAGAATTTTCATCACTGGTCTAAAGCTTCGCATCTATGAATCTGATCATCTACCACTGCATAGAGACTCGTGGAAACAGAGTGGGACAGTGCGATAAGGAGCGATGTGACGAGCTTCAAACAAGAAGGACATCGACCGAAGATAAAAACTGTGATAGCGTAACTACAGTGCGTTCGAGAAAAGGAGGCACAGCGTGTCTACATCCTCGTGATTAACTCCGTAGCACTCCCTCGATTGCAGGCAGTGACCGCTATTGGCAGAAGGGTGACGAAGATCATCGGCGAGATGTAGTGAAACCGAGTGAGATTGGATATGGCATCATCGGCGTTTGTTTTCTGTTTCTTAACAATATGCCGTTTGACTCGTCATTTACGCATGATACCAACGAGGTGCCACAGGCATTCGATCGATAGTTTTCTCATGACATCAACGTGGTGTCATCGGACAGCCTAGTGTTAATAGCTTCGAAGACTATGCGTATGCCGCCATATCTTATGTCAATCGCTCTTGCTATCACCTGATAATAATCTTCCTAACTATTTTCGGCCAATAGTGGTCAATGCTTGTGACCAAAGTAGTGTCAACGGAGTCGGTCAGTCGTGAGGACGTACACACGTTGTGCCATCCCTTCTCGAACGCGCAGTACTTGGTCCAGGAAGTGCGAAGGATGAATGGTTAGACCGAGTGACTCGATCGCGTGGATTAGGAGGCAAGAATAGCCGAGCTTTCAGCTGGGTGTATTTATGTGGAACGTGTTGAGGTTGAACGATAGATGAACTGAGGAGGTTCGCTCTGGAAGTTGGAGCAGTGGTCACGCTGATTGCGAGCGTCTCGAGATGACCGCGCGAATTAGGAAGCTGGGTTACTCGGAATTTTAGGTGGGTGTATCTATTGAGCTAGGTGAAGTGTTTGGACGAAGGATAGATGAACCGAGAGTGC
>NW_016908851.1:241870-247640 GCF_001483705.2 Eufriesea mexicana | reverse complement strand
GCTGCTTGGAATTTTCGACGGTTCTGCCTCTGAGACGAGCAAAGGGAGTTTGGTTGAGGGATAAATGGTGATGGATACTCGGTCCGGGAGGTTAGAGGTGCGAACGAGAAGCGGTTAGAGTGTTTTGACACGAATTAGGATGCGAAACTTAAAGTTCCACGTATTTGTGGCTGGTCGTGCTTTAAGAATGGCCTCACAGAGTGGCAGAAAGGGAGAGTGTGCATGCAAATGTGTGAGGATGGGACAATACGCACGAGGGTGAGTCGAGAGTTAGCAGCGAAGGGTGGAGCCGGCTAAGAGTTGTCACAGAGGCATTGAAGCGTGGTGTGCATAGTTGCGATCGTCATCAACTAGTTTTAACCAAATTTACGTCTGGAAGTACATCGAGCAAGTTTACCCTAATCTTTCACCTGGTTCTACGATATTACACCGGTAAAACAGGTTTTACTTTGTCTTGAGCTTGCAGAAATAATGTGCATGTGCTCCTTCTTTTATTGACAGAATATTGGGTGCGCGCGAACGGTTTGAGACACAGGAAACGGACAGAACAAAATGGACAGAACGAAACGAATGCTAAATTCGAGAACTGATTAAACGCGAGGAAATAATACCGAAATAACGTAACTTTAACACGTGGAAAACACGTTTTTATTCGTCTCTCTCCGACACCGAATACCTCACATCACGCAAATTATTTGCACGAGGATTCTTCGAGGCTTCTCCACTCAGGACTCTCTCTTATTCCTCGAGGTTCCTGGTTTTGTGCCTTTTGTAAAGCTCGATGACATGCTTTTGTCAATCGCTAATTATCTAATATGATTCAGCCGATTACCGATTTGCTCCCGTGAAAATCATGCCATCTTGCCGATCCGCGATTCCGTTGACCTGCGTTTCACTTCCTCGTAAAGACCACGCAATTCAGCTAGCTCGTTTCTAAAAGTAGCCTTCCATAACGGTATTAGTCGATTTTCTATTTCCTTTTCCTAAAATACGACCCTACGTCTACATTGGCCAGTTTTCTAGGTAGCTATACTGAAAACGATTGGAAAATAATTATTTTCTAACGCTGCGATGATGCATAACTGAAAAATTGATCATCTATAATTCAACAGTATCTTTCGGTACAGAGTCGAAATTATGGGGAATTTGTAGTACGGATATTTCGAATTCGTGTAATTAATCAGATTCGTATTAGTTATGTTCATCAGCACTGTTTGGCTCGATTTGCAAAGACCAATAATGAAGGAGGCTGATGTGGCGTCAATACCAGGTCACATTTGGCTCATAGCAAGTCCAGATTTACATATCACCACTAACGATGTTTGTAATATACAACGAGAAAGAATATTTCTAAATTATATCGAAAAATAAAATTTCCACTGGAACATCTAATTTATATTTACCATTGAAGTGCAATTTCCGTAATAATCAGTTCTCTTATACGGAGAATGAAGAGAATACAAAATTTCGGAATTCAATTTAAGTTCCCCAGCTCGACACAGGATCACCGACAGAAATATCCAACGATATCTGGCTGTGTGGAAAAAAAGCCTGAAAAAAGCGTGGAAAAGACCACTCTTCGAGTCAGAGATCGTTAGGATCCCCAATGAAACATATGTAACCAATTATGTTCGTCAACGCCGCCCCCGAAAGCGACGCCGGCCAGATTAGTCGGCGGTTTTTATCGTTGCTCGGTAAAAAACAAATTAGTTAGCCTGCGGGGTGAAAGATTGCGTAACGGGAAAAAATGGACGAGTAGAGGGACGCGAGGTGACACGGAACTCGGTCGCGCCACCACTGGCGGTCGGCGGCGACCATTAGAACGCTTGGTTCGCCGTTATCCCCGAATCGATGACGGCGTCTGGCCGCGTTTTCGAAACGCTCGTCTCTCGTTTCCTTTCCACGGGGAGACAAAGGACTTTTGCCGTTTAAGCACCACCTGTTCGGCCATTAACCGTTGTCTCTCGATTTAATGCGTTTAGCTAACAACAAAATCGAATAAATGGCGAGAGAGAGAGAGAGAGAGAGAGAGAGAGAGAGAAAGAGAGGGAGACGGAGATGGAAAAAGAGGAAAGAAGAAAGATTGTGCCTTCGATTACACGCGAGAATAAATTGCGAATAAAGGGAGGGAAGTAACGACGTGTGAACCAGAAGAGGTCGGAAGGCATCGTGCAGCCTTCCCGCTGCAGCCTCTCCCAACAGCCTGTCGATTCGTATCTACACGAACACACAGGTGCACCTCGTTTTCCACGTACTCGCATTCGACCGCCCTTTATGTACTTCCATTTGCGCTTAAAGCGGCATCCAATTATCGCGGATCTTTAGAAGAGACCTTGCTTGGGCACTCGTGCGGGAGGAGAGCAAAGCGCGACGGTCATGCCGGTGATGAAAATTGTTTTCAATTTTCCGCCCCTTTGTTGCTTTTTGTCTGATCGAGTGTCTTTTTCGAGTGTTCTTTTCTGCAGCGGATTTTTTGCTCCTGATTCGGAACTGGTCATTTGTGCTGTGCTGCCGGCTGACTGCGTTTAGGCGACTCCGAGTTCGTGACGCGAGTGCCTGGCTGGGAGTTAGGGGTGGCGTCGGATATCGAGAACGTCAATTTTCAGTGTCTTGGTTCATTAATTGGGGATTAAGGTATGCGGTGATGGGGTCTAAACGTCTATGATAGTGTACACTATATAACGTGTAACATCGCATAATGAATTTGATACTCGTAGTATAGCATAGTGCATGCTATAAAATGAATATGACTCTAATAAGTACTATGTAAGATTTGATTAATTTAATTGGACTCGTGAATATTTTAAAAATTCTTTAAATTTGGGTGTAATAATATTGGATGCTAATTATACTGTATAGTATAAAATAAATATAACTTTAAGGGTACTATGTAATATTTAAGAAATATCATAATAGAATATAGGTATATGCTATATAGTATTTGAAATATTCGGGAAGGTGATGATTAGTGGCATTTGGATTGGATAATTTCGATGATCAAATTAGATAGCTGATAAGATACTCGTTACAAATGACACTTTTATACATGAAAGTATTCGGACATTTGTACGTACCATTTTTAAAAACTAATATATGTGTGTTTTAATACAAATATGTATTATTGGTGAACTACAAAAGTATTGCATAAGCAACATGTAATATTAGAAGAAAGCACCGTTAATTACAGAATTAAAAGCTAGAAAATAATATCCATTCATCTTTCGTCGCTTTTAACAGCCTTAAGATGACTTTACGTTTAACTCACTAGCGCCACCGTGGCACGTATCTACAATAAGTGCGCTATAAATATTATACGTATCATCGAATCACTTTCTAATTTTACCGATGCAATCTCGGTGCCTTATTTCTTATTCTAGATACTATATCGTTTTAAACAGTTCATTTTAACGTACATATTTCGGCAGCTGAACGTAATAAGCATAAGCGTTACCCTTCGTTGCTTATGATAGACTTAAAATAACTTTGCATTTAACTCACTAGCGCCACCGTGGCACGTATCTACAATAAGTGCGCTATAAATATTGTTCATATCATTGAATCACTTTCTAATTTTACCGATGCAATCTCGGTGTCTTATTTCTTATTCTAGATACTATATCGTTTTGAACATTTCATTTTAACATACATATTTCGATAGTAGAACGTAGTAAGCACAAGCGTTACCCTTCGTTGCTTATAACAGTCTTAAGACGACTTTGCATTTAACTCACTAGCGCCACCATGGCGCGTATCTACCGCATGCATACTGTAAACATCGTACGCATCATTAAATCACTTTCTAACTTTACCGATGCAATTTCAGTGTCTTATTTCCTATTCTAGGTTCCATATCGTTGTAATCAGTTCACTTTAACGTAGATATTTCAGCAGCCGAAGTGTAGGCGTTCGAATACTTTTGTGTTCGAATGTACACATATCGACCAGTCGTTTTTCACCCCGCCGTGACCCAACAAATCCTCAGACCTCTTTCCCCAGTAACACCCCATATAATTCGAATCAGCGATCTTAAATCCGCGTAATCGAATACCTTCCATCTCCATCGAGCATTTGGGTGCCCAGGTATCAGCGTGCATCGAACATTCATCGATCATCCGATATTTATACAAAAATATACGAGTGCACTTGCCACGAGAGAGCGGGCGATCCCCAAGGGACCAGTTCACGGTTAATCGTGGAACGATCGCTGGCAACGACTGCAATGAAAACACAAAGCGGTCTTTGCGTCGACGTTTGTCCGGTGATCCTCCGGATTCGGGATCCTATCACGGGATGGAATCGAAGAATGGCCATAAAGGAAGAGCGTTCGATGGTATAAATGGTCTAAAAAGGAGAAACGTGGTGGAGTCGGGCGAGAGTGAGAGAGAGAGAGAGAGAGAGAGTGAGAGGAGGGGAGAGAGGATTGGATGGTCGAACGAAAAGGAAAATTAGAAGGGAAGGAGGAATAGAAAAGGCAGAGTGCCACGTGTACGAGGCATCGATCCCCAAGCGACACCGGTACACGCCCCGTTATTCCGTTCGTCTTTAACGAGCTCTCATTATCGCTAGATTATCGTACAAGAGGATTTGACGTCGTAATGGGCAGCAATGAATCCATTGACAACGTCGACGAACTAATGACGCTCGTCATTCACCGGCAATCGTCGTCGACATCGAGGTGCCGCCTTGTCGCTCGTCTCGTATCTGCTGATCACTCGTCCCTAAGTCTTTTTCTATCCCTACACCTTTCAGCATCTCGCGCCTCTATCTCCCTTCTCTCTCTTGCTTTCTCTCTCTTACGTAACTATCTTGACACCTCTCTTTCTCTCTCACTCTCCATCTGCCTATCTATTTGTTTATCCATCTATATATTTATCTATCTATCTATCTATCTATCTATCTATCTATCTATCTGTCTGACTAGCAACCTGTCTGTTCATTTACCTATCTATCTATTTATCTATGTGTCTACGTATCTATCTGCCCACCTACGCATCAGTGAATCTCTGTATGTATCTGTGTATCTATTTATCTACCACTTTATCTACTTATGTATCTCTCTATCTATCTGTGTATCTACTTTCTATTTATCCATCTATCTATTTATTAATCTATCTACCTATCTATTTGGCTACCTATCTATCTGTGAGTCTGTGTATCTATCTATTTATCTATCTATCTATTTGTGTATCTTTGTATCTATCTGTTCACATATGTACCACTGATTCTCTGTATGTATCTATCAACTTATCTATTTCAGTACCTATCTATCTGGATGTCTGTGTATCTATCTACTTATCTATCTATCTATTTGTGTATTTTTGTGTTTATCTACCCACCTATGTATCAATGAATCTCTGTACCTGTCTGTGTATCTGTTTATCTATCTGTTTAGGTATCTGCCTATCCCTTTATCTGTCTCTGTGTCTATCTGTGTATCTACCCGTCTATCTGTCCATCCCCCAACCTATCTATATTCCTACCATTTTATCTACCTATCAATCTGTCTATTCCTCTATCCTCCTCTGTTTTTATCCGTCTATTTCCCTTCTAGATTGTTTCAGTGTCGCTCTGCTCCCGTTTTTCTGCCTTCGTCTTTTCTCGTTCTTGCCGTCCCCCATTTCGTTCGCGCGTGCTTCATTTTCCCCCTTTTTCCTGCACCCTTTCCTAATTCACTTCTTGTCGGGTCCACGCGTTCCCACACCCTCTATCGTCACGTGTGTTTCTTTCCCTCTGTTTCTTTTATCCTCCAACGTTTTTGTACCCCCCCCCC
>NW_016908851.1:99430-240156 GCF_001483705.2 Eufriesea mexicana | reverse complement strand
TCTTTATTTCATCGATATGTCAATCCACGAAATACCATGAATTTTGATTATATTAAAATTAAGTAATATTGGATAATAAGGGTCAGTCATTAAAGGGTGCATGCATGATTGATAATAATATAGTAGAATTTTAACAAATGTCGACCATTTCTCGATGAAGTTTGACAAATTATCTGTGAAACAGGTTGAATTTTTAATATATTGAAATTAAATAATGTTGAACATGGGTCATTAAATCATACGTGCATGCACCCTTTAATGACACCTGTATTATTTAATATTATTCCATTTTAATAGAATAAAAATTCGTGCATGATTAATAATATCGTAGAATTTTAACAAATATTTACAATTTGTCGATGAATTTTGATAAATATTAATAATATTATTGATGACACGTGATTTTGATATTGCACACGTTTCGATATTGACACTGTCAAAATAAATTGCAGTTGTTATTTTGAACGTGTATTGGTGTTCTTATATTTTTCTATAGTGAAAGTTGCATAATTGAAAACTGAATTGAATTTTATGTAGAAATTGTTGAATAATTGACAGTATAATTGATCATATATGATTGATATTGGAATATTGTCTTTTAATGTCGATATTGACACTGTCAAAATAAATTGAAATTATTGTATTATTATGAACGTGTATTAGTGTTTTAATATTTTTCTACAGCGAAAGTTGCGTAATTGAAAATTGGCTGGAATTTGATATATATACGTAGTAATTATTTTTGAATGATTCACAGTATAATTGGTCATACACGATTGATATTGAACGTGTCATTTAACGTCGATATCGTCACTGTCGAAATAAATTGGAAATATTATTGTTAATATTTATTATCGATCGTGCACCGGCCTTTTTACATTTCCCTATAGTTAAAGTTGAATAATGGAAGCGGTTATCGCGAATGGAAGTTTCGAAACTGCTTAATATAATTTCTATGAATATTAATTAAAGTTTAATGAATAATTCTATTCAAATTATTAATTGCGATATGGAAATCGTTTGTCTTACATATTTCCATACTAGGTGCAATTTGAATAATAAAAAGTGGAATTAAAATATTCGTCGTCTCATTTATAGTTCGATGAGGATGAAAACACGATTATAAAGATTAATTTTGTTATCCAATGTTGTTCATTCCTATAACCATATAACCATAAGTTACGAATTTAAGCTATACTACTTAATTAGTATTTTATTTAAACTCTACTACTTAGTTACTATTTTATTTAAACTGCACTACTTAGTTATTATTTCATTTAAACTATACTACTTAATTACTATCTTATTTAACCTATTATACTTAATTACTATTTTATTTAAAGTATACTAGTTAGTTACTATTTTATTTAAACTATACTACTTAGTTACTATTTTATTTAAACTATACTACTTAATTAGTATTTTATTTAAACTATACTACTTAATGCATCTTAATTTATCTTAATACTACTTAATAACCCTAATAGAAAATTATTTCTGTTTCGAGATTTCGAATTCACATTTTAGGTTTGGCCATTTAAACCCTCTACCTATATATATATCTATCTATATCATACTACTTCGATCATTATCATCTGTACATACATAGTGTATTTACAAACAAAGCATTTGGAAGCATAACTTAGAAACATAACGCAGAAAAATTTTGTTTCGTTTTCAAATTCACATCCTGGGAATAGGTCATATAACGCGAGAGCGCAAACTATACTTATCTATTTTCATCGAACCACTTTACTCATCATCATCTGTATATACACTGTGCAACCATAAACGAAGCGTTTACGAGCTTATTTCTAGAAAGAAATTTTCCTTTTTCATGCGATCCTAAATTCATAGTTTAATTTAGCCCTGGAGCACCCTATATATATTACCTAGCTCCACCTCCTGCTTCAATAACTATCATCTGTCTATACACGGTATATCTATAGATAGAATTTTTACGAGCACACTCCTGAAAGAAACTTATTTTCGTTTTTGGTAATATAAATTTAGCCATTTAATCCAGAGCACCCTATATGTATACACATATCTACGTACTTTTATCACACCACTTCCATCACCATCTGTGCATCATACTGTGTTTATAAACGAAGTATTTATGAGCATATATCCGGGGAAAATTTCTTTTTTTCAGGATCATAAGTTTACAATTTAAAGTTGGTCATAAAATTTAGAAACACCCTATATATATCTACATACTTTCATTACACCACTTCAGTCATTGCCATATTTATGTGTATAGTATATCTATAAATGAATCATTTATGATCTTATTTCCAGAAAAATATTTCATTTTGTGAACTTCTTAATACGTATTTCAAATTTGGCTATTTAATTAGAAACTTGCCTATATGTTTATAGTTATTTGTATATCTTCGCCACACTACCTCAATCATTATCATTGCATGTGCATAAATAAATCATTTATGTTACTATTTCCTGAAAAAATTTCTTTTTTGAAGTTCTAGATACGTGTCTTAAATTTGGCCATTTGATTCAAAACTACCCTGTATATAGATATATATAATATGATATTTATAGTAATATAGTAATATAGTATATGTAGTGTATATAGTATATAAAATATATATAATATAGCAATATTAGTATAATAATAGTATTAGCTTTGATATATATCTTATTATATTATTATACTAATTATCATACTAATACTATAATTATTAGTCTAATAATAGTATTAGTATAGTATTAGTATAATAATTAATTAGTACAAATATTAGTATACTAATTATTATACTAATACTGTACTAATACAATATTAATACTATTATTATACTAATATTACTATATATATATGTATCTTTACTACACTGCCTCAATCATCATTCTACCTCCTCAAAAAAAATTTCATTTTTGAATTCTTGAGTTCTAAATACATATTATAAATTTGTTCATATAATTAAAAAGTACCATGATATGTATACATCTATCTACATCTTCGTTAAACTACTTCAGTCACCATCATCATCATTATATGCGCATAAATAATATATCTATAAATCAATTATTTATGTCCTATTTCCAGAAAAAAAATTTTATTTTTGAAGTTCTGAATATATATTACAAATTTGGCCATATAATTGGGGCATACCATTATAGGCGCATACGTATCTATCTGTATATCTTCATCACGCTACCTCAGTCGTCATCATCACACGTGCATAAATAATGAACCTACAAATAAATCACTCATGACCATATTCTCAGGAAGAAGTGTCACTTTCGAAGTCCCAAATGCATATTACAAATTTGCTCATATAATTGGGCAGTACCCTATATATCTGCACCACATCACCTCGATCATCATCATCATCATACGTGTACAAATAACGTACCTATAAATAAGTCATTCATGAGCACGTTTCCAGGAAAAGGTGCTTTCAGGGTGTGCCAAATTGACGACTTAAACTTGGCCGTTTACCCCAAAAGCGCTCTACACACGCATACACAGGTGTGCACGAGCCTCATTACACCACTCGAATCATCAGCATCCGTACACACTCGACATACCGAGCTACACAGCTCTATTATTAAAATTCGATCGTGGACGCGAAGAGATGGAAAAGCAATCGTGCCCGAAGTGGCCAAAGCCACAGCCGTGTCCCGGAGTCAGCCTGCCAGCCATAACTTTCCCGAGCTTTCTGCAGCCCACTACCCTGTACTTGGCACATAGATCTGCCGTTAATCCGATCGACGTACACGAGCCATTACTTATCCACGTTCATTTCATCGGAGCTCGGTCGAGTTACCAGCTCGCTCCTGCGCCGTGATCCCGATCCTGGCGCCCTCTCTCTAGCCCGCCGCGGCGTGCGTGTGCACGCGCATGAGTTGCCGCGTGCATCGTGGCTGTAAGATAACTGCTATCGGATCCTCTTCCACGTGCCATCCACGTATCACGATTGAACGCGTTGGAGAGAGAGAGGAAGGAAAAAGGGAAAAAGAAGGAAAAGGGAACACGGAGGCTAACGCGACGAGTGCTTCGACGTGGTTACGTGTGTTGTCGCGTGTTAAGAACCCGGTAATTCCTCTTCGCTCTCTGGATCCAGCGTGTATCCCGTGGGCTGACGAGGGCAAGTGATCTCGAATTGCACATGTATTTTCTCAGCTGGAAAGCGCGCTTTTTCACAAGGTTATTTTAATTAACCACCTTTTTCCTTCGAGAGGCTGACGCGCGAGGAAAGTCACGCGAGAAAGGCAAACACTTGAGGGTGTTTATCGGTTTTTCTTACCTCTTGTCAGCTATTAGTTCGTGTGTGAGCTGTGGCCTGCTGGGCCTTCGTGACTTGGCTTATCGTTAGACAACTGTGCATATGCAGTCAGGAGACATTTAAGCTTAACCCTTTGCACTCGACGACTTTTTGGCTAGAGAAGAGTAGAGGATCGAAGATTTTTTACTAAAAGATTGACGATACTTTTTGAGCAGTGTGGGAGTCCTGGCCTACCATCATTTCAAGGCAGCTGGTCGCAGGTATCTTCCGTGGTTGTGTAGCTGGAAGGATCGAAAGGAAAAGGAAGGGATGCGTTTCGTCCTGAGCCTGCTAGCGGTCTCATCGGTAAGGCTACCCTAGCAGGCCCAATTCCAATTTTTTTCCAATTTAACACACGTTTAATGCGTCAAAACTAGATACAATAATATACATACGAAAGAACCAAAACTTACAAAGGGTTACAAATGAAAACTTAGATCATGAGATCGATGGCTCGCGATCTAGAGTCAAACTTAATCTACCGCGCTTATCGCTATAGGGTAATATAAACTTAAGACTATCTTATGTTAGTATGCGAATTTGCCTATGTATAGAAAAGGCACGAAAACTATACAGCTTTTGGTTTGAAATGGATAAAGGGATGGATAAATAAATATAGATAAATAAAATAGAGAAATAAATAAATAAAGAGATAAATAAAATAAATAATTAAATAAATAGGAGGAAAGGGGGACGAGGGTAAAGGAGTTAGATGGGGTATATATGTTTTTTTATATATTTGCAAATTATATCATACATTACTAGTAATTATGAGGAATCTGAAAAATTCCGAAAAATTCCGTAGCAGACCCTGCCTTAGACACTGGGATACTATTGGATACTAATCTCTATCGGACTCCCATCACGCGTAAACGTAAATTATCCTATTTAAAATCTCTCCATCCAACATCACCTGGTGCATTCATCGACGTCGTTTCGAATCACCTCCCATGTAAAGGAACTTCCCATCGAATATCGATAAACATCTTCATCCGCGATGCCTCGGTTGATGTGATATCGCGTTAATTACAGCGCACGCTTGTCTCGTTCCAAGCCTCGAGTGTTCCGTATATTTTACACGTGTGAAAGAAGGCTGACAGCCGCACGCCACGGGACTTTGTCCGAGTGGTCATCCACTGTGCACCCTCGATGACCTATCACCGATTCGCGAACGAACGGCGCAAAGGTGCCGTCCCGCGCCCGACAAAGCCAAATCCGTCCCATTAACCCTTATGTCGATAGCCGGGTAGGTACCCTTTTGTGCATACACATTTAAAACGTTTCATCTACCTGGCCAGAGACTCTAGAATCCGCTCGGATCCTGGCTATTTGCGGTATTTTAGAGTTCTGCGTCCAATAGCCTAAATCGAATGGGTCTTCCAATGTATGTAGATTATCCTTTCAGTCATTCGTATTTGAACACGCGTGCTTTGGGTGTTTAATGAGACATGGGAAATGAGTGATACTAGAGTGGAATATTGGGAAATAATAATGAGTATCCCGTCCCGAAGACAGTGTTTATAGGATAAATCATATTTTAATTTTTGAAAATTCTAAAGACTCGTTATGACAGGTCAAGTGATCTACAGAGGAGAAAATAAAATACGAGAATTTTTAGAAAAATGGAACACACGTAGATATTGAAAAATTGATTATACCCATTGTTGCGTTTTAGAAGTTTTGTTTATGTACTCATTGGTTGGTGTGAAATGTAAGTGGTGGGTATGTGTCTTCCTATTGGTAGTGAGTAATATTGGGGGTATGTGATAGCTTCGATATCTTTCTGTGGTGATGGATGTTTAAACAATTTGGGTGCTTATGCCTATCGTCTTAATGGTGATATATTGGACCTTGCTAAGCTTTACCCAAGTGGTGACCAGGACGATTATATATAAATCAAGGGACTTTGACAATGGGGATATAAAACAGTCCTCCGCTTAAGCTCGGACATACGGTCCTAGGGCCTAAAGCCGAAGCATCCGTGCCAAAAGAAAAGTCGCAAAATCGAGTGACCAAAGCGACAACGTTAGTCGCGAAATTTTTAATTAACACGTTGAATACCATGGGGGAGTCACCGGTGATCGACATTCAACTTGACGGTGGCGCCACGAGGGCCATCGGTGACCGGGGCGTCCAGATTGATAGAAATATGTATAATTTGAACAAATGTCAATATTTAGAAGTTTTTATTATTACCATCGTTAACCCCTTGATACTGTGGGCGCCTATAGGCGTTTAGAAATTTTGCGTTTGTGACACGGAGGGCGCCTATGGACGCTCACCGTAGTTTAGCTTTCTGACACGGAGGGCGCTTGTTTTCACAAAAATGGCGCACATCGTAACTCGATCCCTGCCGTATGGTACGGCCGTTGCGTATCAAAATCTGCCGTAGTCAAGGGGTTAATTCAATGGTGCCCCCCGTCGCAATTAATATGTCAAACATGGTTATACATTGTAACTTATCTATCGCAGATAATATTTCAACATTATATGTATAATAGAAAATTCATCGCGGCGCCACGGGCAATCCCTGTAAAACTAGTGTGACATTCGACGTGTTAAAATTTAGAAAAATCCATTTGGATACCGGTAGGTTCAGCGTCAAAATATACAGTAGTACGAGTCGGTAGATCTAGTGCCAAGATGGTCGCGGCGCGCGTCCCTCTGGCGGCGAGCGCGCGAAGCTCGCCGCAACGGCGACCCCAGCTATCGAAGGGTATCGAGGATTGCGGACGCAAGTGTTAATCGGAGAATTATTCGCGCGTTCACCCTCGCGAATGTACCCTTCAGTCATCGGCATCGTATCGATGTTAAACGGGAAGAGAAAAATAATTCATCGGCGAATTACACCGTGAACAACGCACTCCATAGAGGGGAATCCTCGAGTGGTTTGTTTCAGCTGCGACCGAATAACGAGTGGCGCAACTTCACCCCGCCCGATTCACCCTTTCGCCGGTGTTCCCATCGTGGAACACCGAGATCTCCCTCTGTCAGGTAATGTATGGAACGTCAGGCCCGTCGTTACGTCGCGAGAGGTCATTAGCAAAGTTAAGTGAGGAAAAGTTTGCGACGTCTTCGTGTCGGGGTATCATGAAGCCGGCCACCTATTGCGTTCCGAAGGATTCATGGACCGTGTAAAACGAAGTCTGCGTGACACGTGATGTAAGACGAAAAATCGGGAACAGGGATTTTAAGCGAGTAAATTAGGCGTGTACTGGCTGATGCAGGCTTGTCGGAACAGATGCCGAGGATTGTGGCTGACGAAGGGTACTTGGGATCTAATAACACGGGAAAATTTTTAAATTGCGCATGTAAATAATTTCTTATCACGGAATATATGGATATTGTTTCATGGTGCACTACTGACCACCCATAAACTGTGAGTCACGTGCGTTTACAGTTCGCTTCGCGTGTAGCCTTTGTTTGGTTTATAGCATAGTGGTGTGCATAGAGGAATTGCTAAACTGAATTTCAAACACGAATATGGATTTCAGATAATTATCATCGTGTAATGAATTGTCAGTTTAATTAATCGAATAGAAGACCCTTTTAGGTTCCGAAGGTAAACTCGTAATTAAATCTTACATATACATGGTGTTTCAGCAATGGTCGTATAATCGGGATGGGGTGATTCTTCGTGAAAAAACAAATCGAAAATAAAGAATAAAATTTTTTCGTTTGAAACTTCGTTATCGAGAAAATCGACTTCGAATATTCAGTTGCAGTACGCGTGCACTTAACTACAACCAAGATGGATGACCAACGCGTACTCACTGAATGTTCAAAGTCCATTTTCTCGACAACGAAGCTTCGAATGAAAAAATTTTATTCTTTATTTTCGATTTGTTTTTTCGCGTAGAATCATCCCCACTCCTCAATCGTATCATCGATACTGACATATCGATGGTTTATCTATTTAAGTCATAGTTAGGTGCACGCTAGGTGTCATATTGTGAGTGACAAAATTTTATTCTTTATTTTCGATTTGTTTTTCCGCGTAGAAGCACCCCATCTCGATTATACTACCGTTGCTGGTACACTCTGCATAGCAGATGATGGTAATAAAAGAATAATAATATAAAATTAAACTATATTAAAATAATAAGTTAATTGAAATTGTATAATTGAATAATAATAAAGGGAATATTGAAATAATAAATGTTAAGTTATAATTGTAAAAGTGTATAATTAAATCATAAAATTGGAAGTAATTTGATATTTCGTGGAGAAAGAAGATATTGTTATTTTTATGCAATGAAACATGTTGGAATGGCAAATGAGGTTTGAGAAATAATTTTTTGGTATTTCTTTTTCACGCTGGACTTAAAATCTTGTTTAAATCTTGTAGCAGACGGAATTCCGGGGTGGGTGTCGTAAAACATGTATGGAATTATTTAGTATCAGGAAGAGAACGGAAGTCAGGGACCGGAAATCGAGTTTTTGGAATGGTGGAAACAGAACACTGAAGGATAGTACAGGACTTTGTTAAAAGAAATTATTCAGCAGTCTAGAGAGACTACCGTCGTTGAGATAGAAAACAAATTACACTGAAAATCACATATTTAGAAAAATTAATTAAAACAGTTTACCTAGTTTTTAGTATTAATTATTGATACTTAAAAAGGAATATTTATTTATAAATTTTTGAGAGACGGTTATAAAATCAGTATAATATCAAGAACCTTTAAGCATACTATTTTTTCACAGGCATATTAAAAACTATTTTCAAAAGAGTCTTAAAACCTAAAAAATTTGTTCTTTTATTGTATTTGTGTCTATATAATTCAGCATATCTTGGATTTATATAATTTCCTTTAATGCCAAGTTTTTGAAATTTTTATGCACATATTAAAATATCGAATTGAATTTCTCGTTAATTATACTAAATGTTCATTTTATGGCGAGAATTTATTCCCTTTCAGGTTCATTATAAAGGTCCATAATTATAAATTTCTTTTCATCATGTTGTAAATACACAATTATTATTATTATTATTGTAATAAAGTAAAAGGAAATTATAATTGTATCGTAATTCTTCTAAAATTATAAATAAATTCCTACGATTGCAATACAGTTTAATTTTCGTTATTTGAACAACGAATTTCATTCTTTTATTAATGATGAAACAACATTTTATTAATTAAAAACAAGATACAAAAAAAGAAATTTTTTTAAAAAAATCTCGAAAGAAAATTCAGAAATCACATTGAAATACCTCTTAAAAAGAATCATGCACTTTTTACCTTTCTTAAAATAAGGAAAAAAAATACCTAAACCGTCGTCTCAAGAAACTGGACAAACTCGAAATTGCGAATAAAGAATTCCCTAGCGACACGGCATTAGGATAAACCCGGCCGCCATTGCTGCATTAAAATAAATTCCAATACAGATATCACGAGCGCACTTAAACGCGGAGTTACCACAAAGGAGGATATGAATTTTAATTTATTAAATTTACCCACCGAAATTGACCGTTGTTTACACGCTACTTTTCCCCTAGCACGCTGTAAAGTTGGTAACTACGGTTTTCGCTCTGCTATACCGTGTTTTAATCTCGCACTCGCCGCTCCCTGCGCGCACCGCATTTCCACGCTGTAGACGGATTTAATTTAAGTGAATTCCGTGAGAATCACGAAGGTCGACGTAACAACGTGCTATATTGCCATTCCTGAGCGTCAGATCGGACGTCTGGCGAAGCGAGCGCGATCAAACGGACGGAAACGTAATTCTTTTTTCTTCCCTCCGCACCGGCGCCCTCTCGGGTGCAGCGTGTGAAACGTATATTCGCCTATAGTTTTCCTAACAACGATCTGTCCGAGCGTCAGTGCGCGTTACGACGGGAATAAACGCGTCGCGAGATAGCAGTGGTGGGGATGAGGAAGGAAGGAAGGAAGGAAGGGTGGGAGGAAGGAAGGAAGGAAGAGATGAAACGGGGTGGTGGTTGAACGGTGGTGGGGGAAACGGTACCAATACTTATGTGCCACTGGCGGATTCTCATCGTCACCCTCTTGCCTCGAAGACACGGAACCACCGAGATTTCCACTTTTCAACGTGGTACGGAATATACGCTCTCTGCGGTGTATACGAATTCCGTTATATGTTCGATCGCTACACATTTCCGGGATGCTTTCCGTGTGAAAGTATAGATGGTGAAGGGTTGAAGCACGCATTTGTATTTCATACGCTGCGTAACGGGTTACAGAATTATTAACGCTAACCTCACTAGCGCCACCACGATCCATATCTCCACTTCGATATGTATGTACCGTATACATCGTTGAATTATTTTCTAATTTTATTGATATAATCTTGGGATCTTTTCCTTACTGCGTTGACCATGTCAGGTGTACTGTAAATAGCAGATGCAAGTGTACGAACACTTTCGTGTATGGTAATTATGAAAGTGGTTTAATTTATATATATCTCGCGTTGAGGTATTAAGAAAGTTGTGTCTGGGTAAATGGAAAAGTTAATTACGATATGATATTAATATTTAATTAATAAATATAATTATTTGATATTTAATTTGTAAATTAATTACGATACAATGTTGATTCAATGGTAGAATTCTTCTTGGTATATATATAACCTGTAATTAACTAATTAGTTAATGGCTAATTTACAACTAACTTATAACTAGCTTATGAATAATATTTCAACTTTGGTGCGTAGCTCTTAACTTGCTATCGTTTCCCAAAAATTGTTCTTTGCGAAACGATACCAATTACCAGGTCTCACCACGCGGAGGTGGCTACGCATCGAGACGCGGACATGCGCCCTAGTGGCGCAACCTACTGGCGCAATCCGTATCAAAGATACCCTAACCTAACTTGGAGCGAGAGAGGTTAAAGTAAATCTACTGACACTTTGATATATTTCGTGTCTTACAAAGGGGATTTCGATTCGGAATACTACTACTCTATTGTCGCAACATTAAGACATATTATGTCTCATAAAAATAGGGAATAAAATATAAAATACGCGAGCAAGTTAAAAATCGCGATCGCGCCCGAACGAGTTCGCGATTATTCGAAAGACCGACTAGCCTACGAGACGTACTCTCGTGTACAAGACAACTTCATGCCTCGGCACCCTCCCGATCGAACCTAGCCCATCCAGCCACCACAGACCCTGCCATGACTTACTCGCGAACGAGAGCGATCGACGAACCAACGAAACACCCAAAATCAAGCCGAGGGTCCCTAGCGAGGCCCTGTAGCCGGTCACGCAGGCCCCTGCCACATGGGGGAGAAATTAATCATCCCATGGGGTCTGACCGTAGGCCCATATGCAATGTCCGGCTACAGGACCCATACCCCGGTCGTGCACGCGCTGGTGCCCAGGACGACTAGGGCCGACAGACCCTCGAATTGACCCAGGTGAGTGCCAGCCCGCCGACCACCCTAGAACCGATGCGTGACAAGGGTGGCAATGGCGAGGGTGAGTGTCGGAACGAATCGTTTGGATGACTTACGAAACGTGGAGTTATCGAGTACACGAGAGTACGTCGCGCAGGCTAGTCGGTACTTAAGAACGATCGCGATTATCGCGAGAACAATTATGTTCTATTTGGTAAACGAGAGGGGTGAGGGGAAGATAGAGAATTTATATATTTCGCTCCAAGTTAGGTAGCGTACCTTTGTACAGATAGTACGCACATGAAACTTAGGCTATGGTGCTATCTTATAACTACTTCTAACTACTTAAAATTAGACGCAGGCATCTCGCGTCGTCCGGCGATGTCTCGACGAAAACCTGAAAAGAAAGTATATAAACCTGAAATAAAACGGATTAGTAAGGGGAGACAAAATAAGAGGGAAACGAATATAAACCTCAAAGATGAACCAAATGGAACGAACGTCCCAATGATGAAACATAAACAAGCCAACGATGAGATATGAATAACCCAACGACGGGACATTCGAATATTATACGAAATATTCGAACTGTCAAATGAAAACGAATGGAAATGAGAAAATAAAATCTGGAAGAAGAAAAATAATTAAAACCTGAAAAAAGGAAAAATAAATTTAATCTGAAAAAAATATTATTAAATTATATGAAGGGGAACAAATAACCCAACGATGAGAAATAAACGAACCAACGAGGAAACATTCGAATATTATACGAAATATTCGAAATTTAAAAAAAAAAATCTGGAAAAATAAAAAATAATTAAATCTTGAAAGGAAAACAGAAAAATTAGTCCTGAAAGAAGAAATTATTATTAAATTGTTTAATGGGGTGGGATGAGAGTGGGGTGGCTAGCCCTAACCTCACTTCGGACCCCCACCCCTCGCGCACTTGAATATTTAGATGTCACACTTCCGAAGTCGAACTGACAAATGAGTTCTGCAGCGTCGCGTCGCCCCTTATATAGCCGTCGATCGGCCGAGCCCCCCACCCCAATTGAAAATTTTCGAACTTCACCGATTCCATTTATTATTGTTTTCCCGCTCTAATAGCTAATAATTTAATAATTTTTTTACTGTTATGAAAAATTTATGTTGCAAACAATTTGTTAATAACAATATTAATTTGTTATTAACAATTAGTGCAATAATTTATAAATTTCTTTGCAAATTATTGGTACATCCTAACACATGTACGTTCTAAGTTCAGGTAATAGCCAATAGATTTATTAATTTTTGCATTTTTATTATAAATTTACGTTGCGAACAATTTGTTATTAACAATTAGCGTAATAAGTTATAAACTTTTTGCAAATTGTTAATACATTTATCACAAGTATCTTGTAAATGCAAGCTGTATCCAATAATTTATTAATTTTGTCACTTTTATTATCAATTTACATTGTGAATAATTTGTTATTAACAATCAGTGTAATAATTTATAAACCTTTTGCAAATTATAGCTACTTTTTAATACAAATACCTTATAAATTCAAATAATAGCCAGTAATTTATTAATTTTCTCACTTTTCTTATAAATTTACACCCTGAACAATTTATTATTAACAATATTCATTTGTCATTAATAATAAATTTGTTTCAAATTTATTTCTAATAAAAAACTTTATTTCTACTAAACATCTTTCATACACTATAACCATATTAGCACTTGCACATTATAAATTTCCATATTACGTAGACGTATGTAAAAATATTTTTGCATCTTCTGTATTTTTATTTAAAACAAATTATTACGGGAAAAGTAAAAGCATTTCTTTTATCAGAATTCATCGGGAATGAAAATGAAATTCTTTCCTCATCCTAAATTGGATCTCTCAGGATCAGCTGGAGAATCTTTCCTTTTCTGATACTTGCTCCTCGTTCGAGGTCACTTTCTCGCTATCTTTTTAATCCTCTACCGTCCAAACAGGAGGAACGCACGAACGTCTAAACAGAGCTGTGATAAGGAGAAAGCTCAGAAAGCGAGTTCTGCGTTACTTTCCAGATATTCGTCCCATTAAGACGAGATACCGATCGAATGAGATTTCCACGAAAAGAATCACCGAGACCTGTTCCAGGAGTGCTTTATCGCTCTAGCAGGTATCTACCTGACGCCGGGGTTCCTCGCGAAGTTTTGAATAATTATACGCACGGTATCCCTTCTTATTTCCATAATTCTTAAAAAGCGAGCAGATACACCGTTCTTTTATCCGTTCCTCGTTTCCTCTTTTACCTTCGTTCATAGATAAGTCGCGCGCGAGATGTTCAGGCTAGATAGAGCAGATTTATATTCCCAGCGAAACCCGGTTTTTCGCCGAGCGCGAATCTTCGTCGAATTTATAGGAAAGCGATTTTCTCGGCTTCCTCTAGTGAATCAGTGCTCCCTTTCTTCGGTGGTTATCTCTCGTCCGTGTGCTGGTGATCACACCGCGTGGTTAGGTGTCGCCATATTGTTACCGGATTCCTCGAGCTTTGAGTTCCCATTCGTTTTTGACGCATTATAGTAGCGTGTCACTGTATTAGGCTATACAGCTTGAACTGTATTATTGTATTATACTAATATATTATATTCACTATACTATTAGGATAGATAGATGTACTACTATAGCACTGTGCTACACCGTGTTTGTTATATTACTATAGGTCTTTGCTATACTTTATGCATTGTACTATGCTGCTATACCACTGTGCTATACCGTGTTAGTTATATTGCTATAGGTCTTTGCTATACTTTATGCATTATACTATGCTGCTATACCACTGTGCTGTACTATGTGTAGCATGCTTCTGTGCTATATTACTGTGCTATGCAGGTTAGTGTGCTATATTGTTATGCTAAATGCATATACGTGTATATGTATCACAGTGGTATAATATTATACTCTAGACTACTGCACTACTGTGTTATAGTGTTTATATCACGCTACTATAGTACTGTGCTATAGTCTGTGCATTATACTATTATAGTACTGTGCTATAGAGTGTGTATTCTGATACTATACTACCGTGTTGTGCTGTACCTGCACTGCACTGTGTGTATCATGCTACTATAGTATATCAGCTACTATATTGTGTGTAGTATGTTGTTATAGTACCGTGCTATACTGTGTGTAACATACTATTATAGTACTGTGTTGTATTGTGTACTATGCTGCTATAGTACCGTGCTATATTATACCTGTGCTGTGCAGTACTGTACTGTACTGTGTGTATCATAATGCTATAGTATCATGGTATAGTGTATTTGTATTGTACTGCGTGTAGCATACTACTATTGCAACGTGCTACACTATATCTGTGCTATACTATGTGTATCATGCTGCTATAGTACCGTGCTATATTATACCTGTGCTGTACTATACTGCAATGTGTGTACCATAATATTATAGTAGCATGCTATAGTGTATCTGTTGTGTACTGTGTGTAGTATACTATTATTGCGTAGTGTTACACTATATCTATACTGTGCTATGTGTATCATACTGCTATAATACCGTGCTATATTATACCTGCGCTGTACTGTACTGCAATGTGTGTACCATAATATTATAGTAGCATGCTATAGTGTATCTGTTGTGTACTGTGTGTAGTATACTATTATTGCGTAGTGTTACACTATATCTATACTGTGCTATGTGTATCATACTGCTATAATACCGTGCTATATTATACCTGTGCTGTACTATACTGCAATGTGTGTACCATAATATTATAGTAGCATGCTATAGTGTATTTGTAGTGTACTGTGTGTAGTATACTATTATTGCGTAGTGTTACACTATATCTATACTGTGCTATGTGTATCATACTGCTATAATACCGTGCTATATTATACCTGTGCTGTACTATACTGCAATGTGTGTACCATAATATTATAGTAGCATGCTATAGTGTATTTGTAGTGTACTGTGTGTAGTATACTATTATTGCGTAGTGTTACACTATATCTATACTGTGCTATGTGTATCATACTGCTATAATACCGTGCTATATTATACCTGTGCTGTACTATACTGCAATGTGTGTACCATAATATTATAGTAGCATGCTATAGTGTATCTGTGGTGTACTGTGTGTAGTATACTATTATTGCGTAGTGTTACACTATATCTATACTATACTATGTGTATCATACTGCTATAATACCGTGCTATATTATACCTGTGCTGTACTGTACTCTACTGTACTGTGTGTATCATAATACTATAGTCCCGTGCTATAGTGTATCTATACTGCACTGTGTGTTGTATACTACTATTGCATCGTGCTATAATGTACCTATACTGTACTGTTTGTGTTCCATACTATTATAGTACCATGCTATACTGCGTTTAGTATACTACTATACTATATTACCGTGCTATATAGATTACCGTGTTACATCGCTATGCTATACGTACCACTGTGCTACATTACTATCCTCCACACCACTGTACTATATATAGTAATATATCACGGCAATATACTACACGCAGAATATCACACTGGAAATTAATATACCGTAAATTATGGGATGGATTAGCGAATTTAATGCCTCCATGTTCTTCATCGCTTCTCTGTAGAGACACGAGGGAAAATTGCCGGAAGTTTCGCAGTTTAATATTAATGTGGAAAGTTTTTTAATCGATGTAATCATCGAGAATTATTACGAAGTTTAAAACGGTTTGCCGCTCTGCTATCGATATACTGCAAGGTTCGCGTGACGCGACGCTGGTCTCGGTTCGTTGAACGTCGAGTTAATGAAGAGCGGCTGATCATTTTGGTGATACACGGTTATTGAAGAGCGAAGATAACCGAGAGCTGATCGAATTTGAAGATGATCGCTAGATTGACGTTAAGTAGTCGATTGGTATAAGGGTTTTCCAGGACAGTTTGAAGATCGTCCAGTGGTGGCGCTGATGGCTCCGAAATAGTGACATTTCTAGTGATAAATTTATTACAATTCAAGTAACGCGGATGACCAAGAATATATAATGATTCGTGATAAGAATACGAATGAAATTATTAAATTCATACTCTTTGAAGAGTCAAAGAATTTTTAGTGTAAGGTTTTCGAGGACAGTTCGAAGATCGTCCAGTGGTGGCGCTGATGGCTCCGAAATAGTGACATTTCTAGTGACAAATTTATTAAAATTCAAGTAACGCGGATGACCAAGAATATATAATGATTCGTGATAAGAACGCGAACGAAATTATTAAATTTGTATTCTTTGAAGAGTCAAAGAATTTTTAGTGTAAGGTTTTCGAGGACAGTTCGAAGATCGTCCAATGGTGGCGCTGATGGCTCCGAAATAGTGACATTTCTAGTGATAAATTTATTAAAATTCAAGTAACGCGGATGACCAAGAATATATAATGATTCGTGATAAGAACGCGAATGAAATTATTAAATTTATACTCTTAGAAGAGTCAAAGGAGAAATAAAATTGGTTCCAAAGGATTTTAGGGTGATATAATATAATTTAATTAATAATTAAAAAATAATTTAATTAATAAACAAAGGTGGAACAGGATTGATTCTAGGAAATTTTGAGATAGAATTTGCAAGATAGAATTTGATAAATGGTTGATTTAATTCACAATTAAAGATGAAACAAAGCAAGTTCTAATAAATTTGAAGAGCAAAAGTTAGATCTGGATGATATATTGATCTGTAATTCATAATCGAATAAGAAATAAGATTGCTTCAGATGAAATTTGACAATCGAACGTAGAACTTGACATATGGCTGTGTAAAATGAAATAAGAATCGATCAAAAATTGAAACTCGTTTAAAGTTGGAAAAAGAACTGGATCGATCGAATTAAATTTGAGGATGGAGGACAGAATTTAATTATTTCTTGACCTAATTCGTGCGAAAAGACAGAGAAGTAGCGATTCCGATAAATTTGTAAAATAAAACGTAGAACCTGATAATTTTATTTTTACGAAAGTAACAAGTATTCTCGTGGAGTACGACAAAAAAAAAGGAAAATGGCTGTGAATTTCAGGCAAGTCGACGGTAATTGGGGTGCGCGATGCTTCATTGTACGGAAAATTAGGACGAGGACTTCACGGCTGTCTTTTGACGACCGGGGGACTCCCCAAACCGGAGGATTTCCCAAATTAAGTGCTTACTGTCCGTATCCTTGATAACTTAATTCGCCTCACTCTTCAAGCTTCGTTCCTTGCCTTTCAAAAACAGAGGTTACTCGATTTACCCTAAAATGGGCAAAGAATCTAAGTAGAAAATGAACGAATAAGATCAAATAAAATTATCTAATGAAAAATTTATAAATTTTGATGCATGTTGCAATGAAATTATCCTGTTATCAAAAAAGAGAGAAAAAAGAATGGAATTATCAAGTAATTGGAAATAATGAAATAGTCGAACAAATCCGAAACAAGAGTTATAATGGAATTAATAAAATTAGTATTACATATTAATAAATAAATAATGGAATTAATAAAATTTGATATACATCGTGGCAAGTGCTAATAAATTATTAAGAATGAATAAAAACAAAATTATTGAATTATTAATATTATAATTAATATAATATTAATTATTTTTAAAAATTATCAAATAACCAACACTCATTATACACTCAACTACTCTCCATCCAAATATACAAATGAAATAAAAAAAATTATCAAGTAATCGGAGTAAGGAAGTTTGATATATATTTTAATAAATAAAGAGTGCAATTATTAAATTAACAACTTTTCCAAGAAAACAACCAAGAAGTCCAAGAATATTCCACTTGATCGCCTATCAAACAAATAAAATCATCAAATTATCAAATAATTAAATCAAATAACTAAGTATCAAATTATCAAACAATTATGAAATAATTAAATTATCAAATAATTTTATCGAAATTACCAAGTAATTAAGTAATCAGAAACTGGAAATTACCAAATAATTAAATAATCAAAAACTCGAAATTTAAAAGTAAATAATCAAATTTGAAATTACCAAATAATTAAATAATCAAACACTGGAAATTCCCAAATAATTCAATAATGAAAAACTCGAAATTACGAAATAATGAAATAATTAACAACTCGAAATTACCAAATAATTAAATAATCAAAAACTCGAAAATTACCAAATAATTAAATAATTAAAAATTCGAAAATTCCGAAATAATTAACTAATTAAACACTGGAAATTCGCAAATAATTCAATAATCAAACACTCGAATTTCCCAAATAATTAAATAATCAAAAACTCGAAATTGCCAGATAATCAAACATTCTCAACAAAATTCTGCCCTGCTCTGATATTAAATCGCAGGTACTACACAATTCCCAACTTAGGAAATTACCGAAAATATTATACCCCCGCTCTTTGCATTCAATTTCAGTCTCTCCGTTCGCGAGATGGCTGCTAATTCGTGGTTAAGTCCACCCCCTAGACCTCTAGACCCCTAGACCCCTAGACCCCTAGACGCGGCAGAGGGAAGACAAGAGCCAGGACAGTCTTCGATTGCCAGAGGGATCGAGAAGGGACGCATAGGTATGCGTGCACGTCGATGCTAGATAAGGTATACGCCGGAGATCATTCGCAGGCTAAGCTCCCCAGGCTTAAACCAGCCTTCCTACCAAGGATGGCTTATATTGCCGACACTTTATTTCGGAACCTTGCTCCTCGACTCTATCGTACCGTGATCCAGCTTGTCTATCGATCGAGCCACCTAAGACTCCGCGTTTTCTTCCTGTCAGCCTCGGTTTCCTCAGGTTCCTACCATCCCTGTCTCTTCCACTCGTACATATGTGTACACATACCCGCGACACACGTTCGTCGTTCGTAGGCACAGATGCTGAACGCGGAACCGGGTAAACGGATTAACCGTGGCAAGCTTTTGGAAATTGAATTTAATATGGTGATTAAATCCGGCCGACGATGTGGTCCCGTCTTGCTTTCCGAATATACCTTGTCATATTTAATCAACGAGATGACGCTGTCCTTCGAATTACGCCGCATCTGCCGACGATAGAGAGATAATGACGGTCTAACCGAGTGCACCGGCTTAACGGAGCCTAGGCCATTTTCCAGAATTTTTCTCCAACTAACTATGAGATCTATCGACATGAGGTTTGCAGCATCGTGTTTACTCACATTTCGGGAATACTCCCAATTTTTTTCTACACAAAATGGAGGAAATTGTAGGAATTGTACGGGGACATATACAGACAGGTTGAGGACCGGATAGTCCCAGGAAATTTAAGCCAGCCACTTTTCCTATGCGAAATATGCAATGATGGTAGTATTTTCCTGGGGGAAAAGTGGTTTTGAAGTTTCCTTTTTGCTTTTTTCTAAGGGTTTGTAATAAAGCAGTTGTTTAGTTTGGGTGGATTTATGTGAGCTCTCAGCCTCGTATGGTTCCAGTGGCAAAGGCAGTGAAGGATTGCACGTCTTTTTAGTTTTCCTGTGAATTTTGCAACGAGTCGTTCCAATGATATACTTGTAAATTTTGTAAAATATGAAAATACGTTTTTAAAAATATTTTTGAATATATATCTTGATTTTAAGGTGTCTCGTGACAGGAAGGGGTTGATTCTGCACGAAGAAATGAGTCGAAAAAGGGGAATAAAATTTTTTCATACGTGGAATCGTTTCGGAAAAAATTGAGTTTGAATGTTCGTTGGTTTGCGTGTGTTCTACGCGGTTGTATCGGTAGTTCGATAGGTACTGGTTGTTCATGACGAGGAAAATAGAGTGGTAGAACTGGTGGCAGACGATTTATTACATTTAAGGATATTTATGAAGATAAACGTGCGTGGAAATAATAGTTCGCAGCAAAATGTAGTTACTATAGAAGCACACATATCGCACGTATATTTCAAGCTGATTTTCTCGAAAACGGTGATTCCTATAGAAAAATTTTATTGTACCATTTTTTCGTGTAGAATCACGTCCATAAATTACACGATAAATTGTGCACCATAAATTGTACGATACTATGATGAACGTTTCGTCGATGCCAAATAGTCACGAGAGAGGAGACTGCGTTGTATTGTCGCATAGTGATACACTATACTTCACGATCTCGGTATTATAAAAAATTTTTCATTTTTAATTAATTTTTAGCCAAGTATTGTAATCAGAAATTAAATATACACTGACGAGCATATAAATAGAGAAAAAGTATTCTTCATATTTAATTCAGTGCCCTAATACTGATATTTCTCCTATTCTGTTTGCACGTGTGGAAAGTACGATGCTTTGACTTCATTTATGAGTGCATTTTGTATAATTAATATTGTCCGATTTCTAACAGAAAAATTCATCGTTGGAAACTGTAAATATTGAACGAGATATTAAACTGAGAAACACCAATTTTGTTCCAAAAAGTAAAATTCAACAAACTTTATTGAAACATTATTAACCCTTTGCGCTCGACGATTCTTTTGGCTAAAGAAGGGTACGAGTTGAGAAATTTGGTGCTTGTATATCGTCAATAGGTCGTCCGCAATTGGCGACGGTTAATGACGCACCAAATTTCTTGAGGAACGTTATGTTTTTAGTGGACTGTATATTTTGTAATAGTTCCGGTTAACTCTTCTGAACTCTTCGAATGTTATTTGCTGTCTGACTGGTACTGACCTAACTAACTTGTGCGATGCACGATCTTTCGGAGCCCATGGTTTCCAAAGGGAAATCGGTTTTCCCATTGGTGGTTGACAGGACCGAGGGTGGGCCTTCGGTCCGCGAATCAGATGCCCCCAAAGAAGGGAGGACCGTCTTCCGCGACCAGGTCTGCCGGTGGAGGAAGCCTCTCCCTCAAAGGGGGTTGCTGGTGGGCCACCCGCACATTCGTGATCCTTCCTGAAGGACTCGTTACTTTATGGCTCCGAAAGTCGCGACATCGCACATGGCCTGGTCCCTTTCTTTGCAGGCCTATTGTCAGCCAAATCCTAAGTGCTGTTGCCTGCTTTCTAACATTAATGGCTAAAGAAAGCCTCGTGTCCGGTGACCCGAGGGAAATAAAGAATCGTTTGAAAATGCATTGAAAATGAAGATAGAAAGGACACGGAACTTGAACTAAAACAGCAATTAGAATCTGGCTGCCAGAAGACCCTAACGGTCTTCTGGGTCTATTCTAATCAAGGGCCGAACAAATACCGGCACAACATTCCAAGGCTTAACAGTGCTATTAAGCTGATGATATTTTTGGAGCAGTAAATAAGAAATCGAATAATAATTAACACGTAGAATTATTTAATTTCGATACTCCGCACACTGTTAGATTATTTTAAATTTGATATATTAATTAATATCGAGCTTCGAAATCTTATCAAATGGCGACTGAGGGGCACCTCTCGAGTGCAAAGGGTTAAAACTTAATAAAAATTTATTTTAGTTCTTAAATGTAAATTTTGTTACTCGTGCGACATTTTATAACTGGTAATTAATATTTTATTGGACCACCTTTATTTTCTATCACCTTGGCACAGCGACGACGTATAGAATTAATAAGCGTGATGCATCTTGTAAAATGTTTTTCCACGTATTTTCAATTATAGTGTACAAATTACTTAAATTGGAAGGTTTTACCATGTTAATTTACTTCTTCACGTAATTGCAGAGATGCTTATGGGGTTTAAATGGGGTAATTGTGTCGACTAATGCATAGAGTTGATGTTGTTTCTCTATTTATATACTCGTCATTGGATATCTAAAAATTTTCATTGTCATAGATAGACAAGATTCTTTATTTCGATATTTTAAATTCCCTTTTTCCTTCTTTAATTAAACAAATCCAGTTTGAAGATCAATTTCGCCTCGTCATGTGCACACTCTTTTTATTTACGCGAGTCCTGCAGATTGTCGCGCTGAATCGAAGCTCCTTACGAGTACCTCATAACTAACTAGCGCCCTCCTTCCCGGTAACTACAAGTGGCAAGCAGTCTGAACTGCAGCGTCGTCTTTTAATCAGTGCATTCGACGAAGATTCTCCTCTGTCCACAAGCAAGTATATTCCTTGATTCTTTCTGGGTCAATGGGCATCTATACAGTCGAACTATAGTTGAAACTTAGGTGTTTCAACTATAGCTATTGCATATCTCTCCTTTTCTTTTTTGGTTTATTTTTACATATTTTTGAATACGTGAAATATCATATCACTATTTCTTTTAATTGAACAGTCGATTAGAATTTCTTAAATCTCTTAAAATTCTTAAATTTCTTAAATATCAGACCTAACCTATCTATTGGGTATGACTATAGTATATGATTAATAATTCTATATAATTCTTATAATAATATCTAATAATTCCATATTTATTTTGTTATAATATTTTATTACAATAATTTATATTTTAGGAAAAACATTGAAGTTATCGTTTACACGATATAGGATGGAAATTAAAATTTTGGATCAGCATGTGCCCCCAAAAAAATCTTTGAAAGAAATCGCTGAAGAATTTAATTATTTTTATAAAATATTCTAGTCAAAATCCCAAATGAAGATTTAATTGTTATCGATATTTATGGCGCCAATTTTAAATTGAAGATTCTGAATTCTCGATCAGTACTGTTCGTGATAAATGGAAGTAGACGAATACCTCATATATGCTAATAAATATTATAACCAATATCAAACACGACTGCTTTTTATGATAATCGGTCTAATAAATTTTTAACTTCCCAAATTGAATTTTTTCGACGCATTTTCCCAAACAATTTGTCTCTCTATCATCCGGCTGAAACATAATTCTCCCTCTGAAGCGTTGCCTTTACGACGCTTCACTGATAAAACTTTATTCCCAGCACGTGAAACTCCTTCATCGTCGAAAGGTTAAAAAGCGTCTCTCTAGCAAAGAGAACGCTCCTCTCTGAGTCTGTCAAATAGAGAAGGAAAAAAGGAAAGGGAAAGACAGAAAAATTAGAAAAGTCGTGAAATCAATAGGGAAGTTCGAAACTCTTTCGTCGGGGCTATTAAAGTTAAGATTATCCAGGTGCTTTTTCACGAAGGATCGTTTCGCAAGATTGTTTCAACTATTCGAGAAGTATGGGAGGCTGGGAATCCGCTAAATATCGCGTTCGCTACGAATTATCGAGAAATTTGCAAGTTGGGGGGAATTCCCGTAAACGAGAGACTTCTTTCGCTCCAGCGAGCATCGATGCACCGAAATTCGCTCGCGTCGATTAAAGTTATATTTCACGCATAAACCATGCAAACTCGTCTTCCTTTAAGTAAATGTTCCCTAAGAAGCGTTGAAGCGTATCTCAAGGGCCGCCATTCACCCTGTTAAATCTTAATTTAAGTTATGTCGTTTCAAAGTGATGGCGGAGACGGAAAATGTGGCGCAACTTGTCGCTTCGTGGATATTCTACTTCCATTTCGAACGTTAGGTTGCACAGAGAGAGGATAGACTTTAGGCAGTCTGTTGCTCGGCATGCCTGTTAGCCAAATATTTGTAATAATTTAGTTGTATCGGAATGCGGGATAAATGCAAATGTAATAGTTGATCGTGGAGCTTGAAATATCCTGTCTTTAGATGAGATTTTGCATGAGGAAGGTGATGGTTCCTGTTTGCTAAAGGAAATATTTTTGGTCTTCATTTTCTTTTCATTTTTGCATTTTCTTCGTCTATGTATCTTGGTCTTTATGGTATAGTTTGGAATCTTGGTGATATCTTGGATCCATCAGTATAGTTTGGAATCTTGGTGATATCTTGGATCCTTCAGTATAATTTGGATTCTTGGTTATATTATATATTGGATGCTTCACTACAGTTTGGAGTCTTGGTAGGGTCTTGGATCCTTCATTATACTTTGGACTTTTTATTATATTTTTGATTTTTCATTATACTTTGGACTCATTATCATATTTTGGATTCTATATTATGCTTTGGACTAATTATTATATTTTGGATCCTTCATTATACTTTGGACTCATTATTATATTTTGGACTCTTGGTTACATCTTGGGTCCTTTACTATATTTTGGAGCTTCAATTGGATCTTGGACCTTCACTATATTTTGGACTTTCGGTTGGACCTTGGATCCTTCATATACTTTGGACTTTTTATTATTGTTCATTTTGGATCCTTCATTATACTTTGGATTCCTTATTATATTTTGGATCCTTCATTATACTTTGGACTTTTTATTATTGTACATTTTGGATTCTTCATTATACTTTGGATTCCTTATTATATTTTGGATCCTTCATTATACTTTGGACTCATTATTATATTTTGGATTCTTGGTTACATTTTGGATCTTTTACTATATTTTCCAGTCTTGGTTGGATCTTGGATCTTTCATTATATTTTGGACTTTTTATTATATTTTGGATCCTTCATTATACTTCAATCTCCTTATTAGAGTTTAGAATGTTTCTTACATCTTGGATCCTTCACTATATTTTGGACTCTCGGTTGGATCTTGGATCCTTCATTATACTTTGGACTTTTTATTATTGTACATTTTGGATCCTTCATTATACTTTGGATTTTTTATTATATTTTGGATCCTTCATTATACTTTGGACTCATTATTATATTTTGGACACATTATCATTGGATCTTCCACTATATTTTAGATTCTTCATTATAATACGATGGCTAATTAAACATTTTAAACTCGTCATTATACTATGAATTTTTCGCAACGGTCTCGCAATTTTTCACACTCCAATTGAATTCCACATTATAGTTTGGACTTGAAATTACACTATAAACTTTTCGCTATACTTTGGATTTGTGATTAAACTATAGATTCCTAAGAATAGATTATGAATTTCCCATTATACTCTAATTCGATCCTTAAATTTCAAACTGATAATTATATCCTGTTCTGCTAATTATGTACAATTAAACTACTAATATGGTAGCATAACTGATACTCGCATTGAAATATAATCATCAGTCATACTTTGCGATACCAATCCCTTTCATTTTTCTCTTATATAAAACTACAGTCCGTGAAAAAAGTAAAAAAGGAAAACAGCCATATATAATCCGGTCGACAGCAGAGGAAATATTGCATCTGCCAGGAGGTTAACAATAAGTCCAATAACTCTCGTCGCGAGACGTAACTTAACATCGTCTTGGTCCCGACTAATTTCGCAGCTAACGACTGCTATATCTTACAATGGGGTGCGCCGACGTTTCCACCCCAATAATACGTTTCCCTCCAAGCTTTTGCTCCATTATCGACTACTCATTTTCAATTGCTTTTACATTTAGGGATCCAAGCTGCTAATTCGATGAAACAACGATGCTTTCCACTCGATTGCCCTTTGTGGTCTAGACTCGTCATCTCCTCGGTCTAACTATTCTTTCTCACCCTGATTAAGCTTCAATTATTATTTATCTTAATTAAGGGTAATTATGGACAGCAAGAAATTCGATTTAACTTTGCTCGCAGCGAGTTTACTCGGAACTGGAGGCATTCGGGATTGTGATCGACGACTATTGCTATTGAGAACAGACAAGATTCGTATTCTTCTACTTGTTACCACCCACGCGAACGTACATTGCTGTTCAAAGGTCCTAGATTACAGCTGTGATACTCGCTGTGTGTTAATTTGCTTTTGAGGAACGTTTATCTATTATTTTTCCAGCAAAATTAAATGTTAAATAATTTATGATTAATCATTTAAATGCATAATGATTTAAATGATTATGATTTTGTAAAATACCTGTGCAGTCGTTACAGAAAATAGGGAATATTATGGGACGAATTAAAAAATTATTTGTATTTTCATTTAGAAGCTAAAATAAATTATTTGTGATTTATTGAACCAATAATTTGGAAATTTATAATTCAGAAGAAAATCTTTTTTAAATTTTCAATCATAATCAATAATTTATTAATTCTAATAATTATTAATTCTCAAATATATTTTTTCATAATTATATTTGTTATTTATCTTATTTATATTGTCAATAATTATTAATTGTATCGTTATAAATGTTTCATATGAAGTAACGATGGAATTAAATCAGTGTCGAATATTTCTGCACTCATTCGTAAAGGAAGAAAAATTTCTGTGTGACAGATGATTGAGAAAACTCTTGCACAATACTGTAGGAATAAGTGGGCGTAGAAATGTATCGTTCCCTTCGTAGAAATAATTATACTTGTAGAATCGTCTGGAGCATAATCTTGCTCACTATTAGTGACTAGCCTAACGCCCTTGGAATATCTCCTAAGAACATGACATTCTCTTTACCGAATAGGAACTACAGCATGTTCCAAAATTAAGAACACAGATATAAGTAATTCCACAGGAAAAAATAAATCAAGAATAAAAAATAAAATATTTTCCATTTGGAATCTTGTTTTCCAGGAAATCAAATTTGAGAATTAGAATATTTCTTTAGATTTTAGTATAGTTTCCACTCATTATTCCATTAATTAATTAATTTGAAATTAAAACAAAAAATAAGTAAATTATGTGACAAGCAAATTTTTAATTACTCTATCACCATGAATGGGACAATATACATAAAAATTCCCCACTAAGGGAGAATGAAATCCATAATCGTATCTATTAAAAATAATAAATCATCAAACCTGATTTGCTATAAAAAAAAAAAAATCGAAATTTCGATCGTAAAAATTTTCAATTTATTTTATGGCGTAGAATCCCATGGTCACTGGTTCTACCACCGATTACACGATACACCATACGTCAAAGGAAAACAGAAAAATAAATTGATCGATACTAACCGCAAGATGTAATTGATAATGAGACTTCCTGTCTAGACACGATTAAGCTAATAGCAAGATTATTGGCCAGTAGCGTACCATAACAGATGCAAATGGACAGGTTTGCATCGATCTAAGATGAGAAACGCGAACACTGAAATTTGATAAACGATTTAATAACAATGGTCAAGCTGCTAAATACCAATACCGGTTGACACATTTGCATTCAATCGAATTCTCGTTACCTATACTGTATACTATCACATAACCACGAAAGAAAATTTATTTATAAAGAAATATATGAAGATCAAAAAATTTGTATCTCTCGTAAAAAGATTAAATATTTTATAAAAAAGAAAAAAAAAATTGGCAGCATATCGATCAGCAATTAATAATATGAATATTAAAATTACCGAAGCTATCGCTCAAGTAATACGATGTATCAACAAGAAAATAATTAAATTTGATTACACGTTATTTGCGAGTTTTATTGATGGATATTTAATGGATAGCAGTGAATTAATAACGCACCTATATTTACGTACATTAATAACACATCGAAAGACACGCGAATACTGCGCCGTGTGCAGAAAAAGAAGAACCCTTAATGACGTAATTACCCTTCCGATTCACAGATGTCGCGATTACTAAAGTCCTACATTCCAACGTTTATCGTTATAACACTAAATATATCGGACAACTTCGAAACCTAATATTCCGAGCAGAATAACAATTCTCATAAATCTTCGTAATCCCTCAATAATTTTTCGAATCTATCTAATTTCTAATAATCGTTCAAATTTTTCGAAATAAAAGTGTCCGCTCGACTCGCGTAGTCGTTAGAACAATCATGGCCGGCAGCCCGTATCGCGACGCGGTATCCGACGTTCGAAATAAATCGGAAGCTAGTTCCCCTTATTCCCGCACGTCCAAGTGGAATTTGTCCAGAGGAAACGAGATATAACCTTAAAAGGGACAGTCGATCGGCAGTGGCAGGACACACAAAGGATAAATTGACTTCGCATTCCATGGAAACTTGGCTTCTATTCGAGCACTACCGCAGACCAGATATAGAGCGTAGACCTTTGCGATCACGTTGATATACTACGTACGTATACATATATACATCCATACCGACGTATAACCATATATATATAACCGAAAGTACGCCTTGCTGGAAGCTACGAAGAACTCTATTTCGACGTTAAACTTCACTAAACTCGCGTTAGTCGGGTCAAAGATGTTCAACGTTCAAAGCGTCGATTTTCGGCTATTACGATGTTGCCTAGATGGAGTCCCGGGCAAGTTGGCTGCCGTTTTACAGCTGGTAGCATCTTGTACATATTTACAGGAGCCGGCTAAGCTATATAGCGGTGCCGGTAGCTCGCTAACGGCCGGCCGGTGGTGGGGGATTTCGCAGCAGGCAGAAACGTACTAGACGACGTTAAACTTGACCAAATTCAGTTTGGCGAGAAGACGTCGCGCGTCAGGCGTCGTCCGATCGGCGCTTTGCGCGTCGCGCTTTCGGCGTCGCGCTCGCGCGCGCGCGTGTTCGCACTCCTTGTGAATTGGAGTTCAATTGGGGATTGACCCCTCCGGCGCAAGACTTCTATAATTACATTTCGCATTCCTCGACGTTACGAGCGACCCAACGAGCGCCGAACGAGCGCCAAACGAGCGCGACATGCACGCCGTCGCCTCAGACCGGTTCTTCCCCGCGTTCATCCGCTAACGTTCGACCGAGTTCGTGATGGAAGACACGAAAAACTGGCCGTTCCGATCTCCTAGACTGCGGGAAAATACCGGTGGAACGGCTTACCACGGTCGTGGACGTGTTAGATTTTAAATTACGCCGTCCACTCCCGGCTACGGACCTCGTCGATAGCTTTCGATTATCGCTCTGTTCGAGGATACTTTGAGCATCGATTTTGCGCAGCTGAAAGGGACTAGAAGTGTGTTTTTTTAAATTCCAGAGTAACGAGATCGGTGTAGATTGTCTGGGGAATTTTCTTTCGAATTTTTTTTTTTTTTGTGGGATGTGTGTGTGTGAGTGTCTTTTTGTTTGTTTTAGGATGAACGAATTTTTTGTTATTTAAGCGCAGGTTTGGTTCAGGAGTTTTTTAGGGTAAATTTTGTCACTAGGGCTCTTGGACTGAAGAGGTTATATTAAAATCCTTGTGAATTTTCTTTTTTTATATTTTGGTAATAATTAATTATTAAGGTGCATTTTAATAATAGTCGGAAATGAGATCCTGGCATGGTTTTTTTAATTATAATATAGGAAAAATTCACTGGTTCTATGGAGACTGAATTCAGTATATTTTCTTTCTCTCTTGGAAATTTAACGTAATTAATTAGGTTTGTTTGTATTTTCCATTTTTTAAATCGGAGTAAGATATTAAAAACGTAAGTTAAGTGGAATTTTAGTTATAGATGGCTAAATCTAATTGAAATGGTACGCGGTACGCGTATGCCGTCCATATATAATTGAGGAAAAAATGGCGATGTTAAAAATTAAAATCTTTCCACGATGGAAATATTCCATTTAATTTCAGTTGAATCACGATGCATACAACGTAATTTATATTAATTTCCAAATGCAGTTGCTTTTAGAAAATTTATTATACTTCTCGTTCAAATACACTCCTAATTTATATTCCTTGCATTGTTATATTACGCAAACTTCCATTTTAATAATATTAAATCATAATAAATTAATAATAATACACGCAATAACATGTGTAATTTTACAATAAAATTATGAAAATATTTATACGCTTCCAAAATGAATAAATATTTTTTTCTATATTATACAATTCATATATATACATATATGAATATATAGGTATATAAATATTGATATCCAGAGTGCAGAAATATTTTTATATCTGTATTATACACTTCATACATTAATATTTATATACATATCTAGTTACAACAAATATTAATATTCAGAGTGCAGAAATATTTTTATATCTGCATTGTACACTTCATATATAAATATTTATATGTATTTCAATATACAAATATTGATACCCAGAGTGCAGAAATATTTTTATATCTATATTATACACTTCATACATTAATATTTATATACATATCTGGTTACAACAAATATTAATATTCAGTGTGCAGAAATATTTTTATATCTGTCTTCTACATTTCATATATAAATATTTATATATATTTAGGTACAAAAATATCTAGAACGCATAAATATTTTTACATCCGTATCATAAAATTACACGTGCATTGTTAATTTATTATTATTCGAAATTACCAAGACAAGCATTCTTGTAATATAACAACACAAAAATGAATATGTCTATTGAAATGCACGTTATATAGCAATAGTTCTGGCATTAATATCCGATATATATCTGCATTTACGTAACACTATACGCGTCGATATCTCGTTCCATACTTCTCCACATCGCGCAATTGTTCTCGGGATATTTTTCACATCGTCGAAATTTTCAGCGTGTGATTCCAGACAAGGACGATCAATCGTGGCAGACAAGGGGGAAAAAAAAAAGGAAAACTCCGACACGGTCGATAATTCAATCACCAGTGTGTAGGCGTTTTGAACTTTCTCTCACGATTGGGCGCGGTTTCCTCCTCCGGAGGACGCCTAACCGAATCTAAGAAAAAAGCCTCCAGAGAAGGAACCTAAAGCCTGTTCGTTCTTAAATTTTACTAATCGTCTCTAATCTTGTCGATGTTGAGAGAGAAAAGTGAGGGGAAAAAGAGAAAAGGGGAGGGAAGGGTGTCTTCGTTTATTCACTCGCAGTCCACAGCTTTATTCATGAGGGTCATAAACGTTGAATTCAAATCATCCTTTAACAAAAGATTAACGTTGTACTTGGAAATGGTAAAATGGCCTGGACGACCACGAAGGAAATTTATACGAACGTTAAACGTCATTTTTTATTCACGTAATATCTTATATTTCTAATTCCTCCTCTAATGTCCCTCTTTTACATTTCTTTCGGATATTTCACCCACTCGGAGGGATCTAGCCAGTCTAATGTGGTACCGTTAATTTCGTTTCTTAAATCTACCTGTAATATAGCATAATGCTACGAATGTGGTATGTAATGGATACAGAATATTATCATATACGATAATATTATAATTTAATAATTTAATATTATAATTTAATGTGGTATAAATAATTTATATTGCATAATATATATAAAATTGCTAATTTTGGATTTTGATGTGGTATAATATATAACAATAAATTACTATAAAAAGTATAGTGTATTGATAAAATGTTGATATAGAATAATATACAATATAAAATTTCTAATTGTTCTAATGTTAACATTTGTTGCTCAAATTTATAAAATGTTTTTATATTTATCGCACATGGATAGCTAAGATTTTCGAATTTTAATTTTGTTCAAATTCTGCTAATATTAAAGATGTCAAGGATGACTGGGTTTAGAATTTTTCTTTTTGCAATTACTTAAAGTCTATACCTGTTTCTAAATAATAAAATTAGAGTTGACTCATCTTGAGAGAGAATTGTAATTATTATATTTAATTATCTTCATTGTACCACTGAAATTATTATTATCTACGAGCCCTATATTTAGCCATTAACTTTTTGGAGCACACAATTTCGAAGGAAATAAAAGCCCTAACTGCACAGAATATTTTTAGTATCAAAAAATGGGAAAATATGTTGTTTCTATTATTTTACACAAAATATTTTAACGAAAATGGAAAAAATAATAATATTTCAATAAATTCTTTATTACTGGTTGGGATATATATGAGACCACCATGCCAGTAATATTTTAAACGAAAGTCATGGAAACACGTCTTTTCTCCAAAATAAAATGGCACTATGCAGATAGTACAGCACCAGGAAGTGCGAACTTTTGTTCTCATGCTGAGTAGTACGTTATGGAATCCTTTCCTCGTATTTCCCACGAAATAGTGAGTTTAGAATAGATCTAGTGAATAATCCCTAGTGTTTTGGGGATATTGTAATAATCCGGTCAATAAAAATCGACATCTTTGGGATTTTTTTCTAAGAAAACCATGATACATTTTGATACGCAGTTTTCGCATTCGGATTTATTTATGCTTGAAGAATATTTTCAATTTTTGTTAAGCGAAATTATTGAAAATTGTAGAAATTATATAGCCTTACGTAAATCGTGTTTTTAAAAAACAGACTCGAATGACTGACACGATTCCGAATCATCTGGTTATCTGAAGCGAAAAAACTAAAAAGCATCTTCATTAGTATAAACACAGCTATAACACGAACCACAAAAAACAACGAAATTTCGAAAATTAAAAAGATGGCAGCATTTTGAACTTTGAATATCAATTTTCCTCGTACTTTTCGTCCTTCGGGTGGTAAAAAAAATAGAAAAAAGCATCAGATTTTGAAATCCATGGATCACACGATAAAAGTACATCCAGAGAAGATCTCCACCAAATTTCGAATCAATCGATCAACTAGAACGCGAGATATCCCGTCAGCCAGTTCGAAAAATACGGTTTCGAGAAAAACGCGTTCGAAGTTTTCGTTCCCCGTTGTACAATGCCTGCACATTGCACTTTAAACATCCATAACTTTGCTAATTTTACGAATCCAGACAAATCCTTTCGCGCAAACATTTTCGAGAGCATGCACTTTGAGAAAATGTAAAAAAAAAAAATCGATTTTTGAAAGCCAGATTACCCCTTAATTATCACCTCAACCTCTATCAGTCTCCCATCACGCGTAAACGTAAATTATCCTATTTAATACTCTTAATTCGCCTTTACTTAATTTACCAGAAGCTAATCACAAAATTGCTTAAAATCAGTTATTTTCGCAAAATCACATGCCGATTCCGGAACTCTCAGCCACCCTAAACCCAACGCAGACAATAGCCAGGAAAGTACATCCTGCATCCGAAATAATCCCTGAAAGCAATTATAATATTCTAGACAAACAGGTCCTCTCAGGAAGACGGTCTTAAAGCTCCTTATCTGTCGGTAATAAATTTATAAATACGAGCCGACATGGCACAGAGCGAGGCTAATGATCAATATCGCAGGACTCGTTTGCGAATATCTCAGCGGTTAGTGACGGTGATATACTGCGAGAGGATATCGATAGTTCTCACGAGGGAGTCGGTGCCGAGAATAGAAGGAGAGAGAGAGAGAGCTGGTGCTCGAAAGGGCACGGCTAGAAATTGTGCGCTTAAATTGCTTTGATGTATTTTAAGGACGCGTCGCCGAATTATATACATCCTTTCGAAACAGCCCGGCCGTTCATTATACGCGAGTATCGAGTTTCTATACGGTAGACCACAACCTGGTAATACGAACAGCTCGCAGCAAGGGTGCGTCGACGACATTGGCGCCTAATTTCGAGGCTTGGCTCGGCCAGGGCCCCGCCCGTGTCATCTTCAACCGGGTAGGTATGCGTCCCGTACCTAACGAGCCAAGATGGCAGCCTCCGCCTCCATTCCAGGCTCCACGTCGGTTTACCTGTGAACGGCAAACTGCTCGGCAAACAGAGCCTCGTGAATGGAGAGGAGAGGTCGGAGACACCTTCGTCTGCGTGCCTGACAGCAAGCTACCAAACAGCACGGCAATTCTTATCCTTCGCAGGATAGCGAGTCCTCCTTGTTTGTGGAACACGGACTGGTAGAGAGAGAGAGAGAGAGAGAGAGAGGAGGGTAAGAGGATCCGGGAAAATTGTAACGAAGAGCGTGGACAGTGTTTTGAGGTTATGGAACGTCGGCAGAGTGGTAGTTACACACGTGAGCTGGGGTCTAAGCGAGGGATAGATGAGGTGAGGAGCTTTTGGGTGGTTAGGGAGCCTTATGACGGATTAACACTCGAAATAGAGGTATTAGAGAGATGACCAGGTTGCATTTAGTAGATTATACGTAGATATCTGGTGTCCTGGTTAAGTTTAGATTGGGATCCACGTAACTTCTATTCGCGGAGCTAAATGGAGTTCCAATGTGAGTCTGAGAGATTTCTGTTGGAGTTCTGTTGCGGATTGATAGCTGGTTCGTTACGTGTCGGGTTGTCCATGTTGGTCTGCAGGTGTTTGAGAAGATTAATCTACTTTTTTACAGAATAAACAGATAGATCAGACTTTTTGTCTTTGCTATTGTTAAGAGCATGCACTTGCTTTTGGCAAGATTAATATTGGGTTTTATTCCAACGCGTTCGCAATTACGTATGCTCTTTTATTTCCATTGTACTTATTAGTTATCATTACTAGCGTATATCATGTTTAGATACTAATTACAAATCGGTAGTTCTAGTGCCACTTAGAAGAAATTGACGAATGATTTGTACCTGTACAGAGGAAGGCAATACTGAATACATATGTAACGAAGTTGGTTGTGAAAACGTGATTCCATTATTAACTTTACGACCTAAAATAACGATAGATCAGATGAGAACATTTTGGACGTATAATTAATATTCTAGACCAAGCGGAGTAACTTAAATCGAGTATCGAGTAACCCTTATTCGCCCAATTAGACCGAGTTCTGATACCCTTTGTCCAATTTCTATCAGAGTTCTGGTCGATCGACAATCGACTCCACCTTGCTGTACCTATCGATTAATCTACCTTCCCACAAAGGAGATGTCGTGTTTTCCTTATTTTAGAAAGAAGTAGACAGTCTCTTCTTCTCTGAGCCAAGTCTGGGACTTAAGGCGAGCAGTAAATATAATCCCACGAGAAAACTGTAATTGCCAGTTACGAGACGGCCAACAGTCCGAGGATATGATCGTCCAGGTTCATCATAGGTCCCGTCTAATTGCGGCTAGAACTATTTCTGAGGCTGTTAGGTGCATAAGCTGTTTATGCGTGCAAAACGCTGTTCTATCTTCGAAGGAGACTAAACGCTCTACGGTTGAGTCTGCACGTAGGAATACGTCTTCCCTTCTGTTCGCGTGCACCGGTCGAGAGCTGGAATGAATCCGCTCGAGAACCAGAATGCATTTGTCAGAGCAGCGATTAGAGTGTTCGAACATCGTCTAGGGCTTGTCCAGGATGCACGTTGATTGGTGGGTGTCGAAAATGTTAATTTTCCAATCAACTGCATCCTGTGTGTTGCGACCACCCTCCCATGCGTTCTTAGCGCGCCTTTTCCTGGCCAGGGTGGGGCTACGTCTGGACAAAAATAGTATTGATTTTTATCTTTTGCTCTAGGTCGTTTGAAAAATTCCATCGATTTGTTCATTCACAATTTTGTATTAAAATTCCATTGGAAATAATGACTGTTCGTAGATGCATTCTTAAAGGATTTTTGGTTGGATAGGCTGAAACAATGTTTGAAGAAAAATAATAGTGATTTGGATATTTTTTTGCAGTCGCATGCAAAGTATGGCTGATTTGTATGATTACGTATTCTCTTTTTTCGTGGATTTTACCAAAAATGGATAGCAAGTACCCTTTCGCCAGTGTGTAATGCAATTTTCTCCGATATTCAAACGTAAATAATATCAATATCAGCGTACCCCAGATCCTTTGAAAAGCACTGTTAACTTGTTTAGTCACAACTTCTTTTTTCTTTCCTTTTTTCGAGAATTTCATCAAAAGTCGTCTACGACCATCCCTTTTCTCAAAAATTTCATGGAAAATTGGTTACAATTTTTCTCCCCTTTTCAAAATTTCACGAAAAATCGATCTCAATTTCTTTTTCATAGAAATGTTTCAGTATTTCATTTGGTGCATAAAAATTGTATCAATTTCGACTCTCTTTTGTTCGAAAAATCGGACAAAGGGATACAACCTTCCTTTTTTCTCAGAACTTCATAAAAAATCAATCACAACGATTATTCTCTTTCCAAAATTTCATGCAAAATCGATAGCAATTTATTTTTCCTAGAAATGTTCCAATATTTAATTTGCTGCATAAAAATACTGTCGATTTCGACTCTTTTTCGTTTCAAAAATCAGCCAAAAGAATTCCACCATTATTTAAAGTTCCCTCTGAAAAATTTCACGTAAAATTAATCGCTTTAGCATTCCCATCTCTGAATATACGACTAAATAAACGAATAATCCCAAAAATGTTACAACCACCCTCTTTTTTCAAAAATTTCATCAAAAATTGGTTACGACCATCCTTTTCCCCTAGAATTTCATTAAAAATTGGTTACGACTATTCTTCTGTTTCCAAAATTTCATGCAAAATCGATCGCAATTTATTTTTCCTAGAAATATTCCAATATTTAATTTGCTGCATAAAAATACTGTCAATTTCGACTCTTTTTCATTCCAAAAATCAGCCAAATGAATACCAGCATTATTTAAAGTTCGCTCCGAAAAATTCACGTAAAATTAATCACTTTAACACACCCATTTCTAAATATTCGACCAAATAAGCAAATAATCTCAAAAATGTTACAACTCTATCACGCTCTCTGCCCAACTCGCGAAACGCGCAACAATGCCTGGGACAAGTCGCGTTCCTTCAGCTTAATCTTCCTGTCCGTGCAACATGCGTACCGGTTGCAGGTTCGAGCAACGCTGTGGAAATTCCTCCGTTGAAAGAATTTCGAAGTTCCTCCGGTGGAAAAAGTGCTCTGCCGGTACGCTGCTTCACCGGTAAAAAAATAATAAAACAATCGCGGAAATAACGCTCGCGTTTTAACCTGGACTCGCGCGAGAACTCGCAGCCACGGGACTGTAATTCAGCGTAATCGTCGAGTACGGTTTATTTACGACTGCGTTTCGCGGATGATGAATAGAGCTATACACGTAACATTAACGAATATTTACTGCTTTATCGCTTCGAATTTAACAGAACAATGCGCAGATGCTCGCGGGGCGGGTCCTTCGAAGCGAAACGAGACTTGTTACTTGCTCCTCGTTAGATCCCAGCGCTGTGCACCGCTCGTAAAACGAAATTGAAATGATTTAACCGTTAGTCCCGAGCCAAAGAACGTGGGCCAGGCGAGAATGAAAACGAAAGAGAACGTTATTGTGCCAAGTATACACCCGAGGAATAGAAGGTCTAATTATCCCTTCGAGTTCTGATCGTGTTGTTAGATCGCATAGCAGAGATTAGGATCGAGCTTTCCTCCGAATCTTGTCTAATTTGTATCGTACGATTTTACACGATATTACACGATAACTGGTTTGCAGTGAATAAATTATCCTCCGCTTATTTACGATTTAATCGCTGGTTTCCTCCATATTCTTTTAGCTGTTCCAGCTAGGTCTATGAATTTTGCGATTATCGAGTTTCGGTGGTCCCCATGGGCTCCGATAGAATATACAGTTTCGAGGAACAGCCACACAGCTGTCTATTAAACAAAGACGAAAATAAATTTTTCTTCAGGGAATCTAGGTGCACGTATACATGGACGATTATATCATAGATATGCTAGCAATAAAATGTCATAGTTCTTTCAAAACCAGTAGTGATTGCACTTTCCCAACGAGTAAACCACGAATTACCAAGGAATACCCAGTTCCCTTCCCAACAACACCAAATCGCATCATCTCGCTGCTTCATCACACCACGCAGCTCCAGAAGCATACTGCGCAGTTATTCTTCCGCTTTAACCCTTTCGGTACGCAGGAGCTGGCCGCGGTTATAGATTCGTGGTACGAGGAAGTTTTCCACAAGAGTGGTTGCACTGTACGGCAGCGTAAGCCGCGAAAACGTGTTCTGCGGTATTCATAGAAATCTCGAGCGTGATTGACACTAAACTTTTCATTCGGACAGCGACAGTCATCGGTGACGTCTCGTGGATGCCGCCAATAGGCGACGGTAGCACCCAGAGAACGTTTCTTGGCTGCCGCCAATAGGCGACGGTGGTACCCAGAGAACGTTTCATAGCCGGCGCCAATGGGTGGCACTAGTGCCGAAAGGGTTAAATCACCTAAGTATTTAGAAAGCATATTACAAGCTACCTTCTTAACACGCATACCACAATTTTACTAGCGAAGTTCCTCTTTGGCGAAGCGACACAAATGTCGATTGAACTTCAATTTCGCGGAAAGTTTCGTGATCCAGGTGTTGCGTCCCGAACACTGCAACTCGCACGGTGGGAGTTTCGCGGGGTTGTAAGGCCCGTTTACACGGACGCGACAATGTTGCTGGGATGCGGCCTATTCTAAATTAATACAGCTAGACCTGATTAGGGTTGAACTAAAGAGTTCTGATGTGTTGCCGTCACATCAGTGGGGTAATATGATTCAGCTGATTAGCGATTTGCTCTCGTGGAAATCGTGCCTCCTTGCCGATCGCGATTCGCACCCTGTGACGATCACGATTCCGTTTACCTGCGTTTCACCACCTCGTAAAGACCACGTAACTCAGCTAGCTTGTGCCTAAAAGTAGCCTTCCATAATGGTATTAGTCGATTTTCGATTTTGTTTCTCTGAAATAAGACCCTACGTTGGCATTGGTCGATTTTCGATTCCTTTTTCTAAAAATAGCGTCCCATATTGTTAATAAAAATGTGGGATGTGTATTTATATATAATTGCATAACATTTGTAGGGATTATTTTTATTTGCGTACGAGAGGTTTCTGTAATCTTGCTCGTGAAATTCTAAGTACGTCAGAGTGACGTGTCTCGTAAACACGGTGTTGAACGGGATACTGAAGCTGGAGGAAAGAATAGTAACAGAGATGAAGAATCGGACCAGTGTCTATACAGATCCTATCCTCAAAGAGTCAGCACGCAGGAATAACACGAGACGTAACGGGTAAAGGTGGCCTAGCTTAAATAGACACCCAAAGCCAAAGAAACTATCAAGGCAATTTAATTACAAGCTCTACCTCCAAAGAGTTACCATAGACAAGTAACGCGAGACAGGAACTACAAAGATGAGCGGGTTTAAATAGACTACTAAATCCAAAGAAAATATCAAGGGTACCTTTACACAGAGATTATCTCCAAAGAGTCGCTATGCACCAATGACACAGGACAGGAACTACGAAGATCAGCGAGTTTAAACAGACCATCAAAGTCAAATAAAAGATCAAACCTATTTCCATACAGACCTTAGCTCTGACAACGTGAAACGTAAGCAAGGTAAATTAGCTAGCTCGAATAGACTGGCAAAATCGAAGAAATTGGCGGTGCAATTGAAGATCTATTGTGCACTAATAATACAGGATAGTAAGAATAAAATAAATGAGTTCAAATAGACGAAAGGAAGAATGGATCCAGAGAATGATCATATAACAATACTGCGAGATATAAATGATAAAGATGACCTAGCTTAAACAGATTGGCAAGGACAAAGAAACTATTGACACGATTTAGCCATAGACACTCTATCTCTGAAACTGTAAAGATGGCTGAGTTTATATATAATAAACTATTGTAGTTAAAGAAACTACCAAGGTTATTCGCATAGAACTTATTTTCAAAGAATTATCAGAGACTTACTATAAGCTACTAGACCCAGAGAATGACCTAACATCAGTAGCACAAGGTATAAACAATAAAGATGACCTAACCTACCAAGGCTATTTAACCATAGACTCCATCTTTCAAAAGTTATCAAATATTAATAACCCAACATAGAAACTCTAAAGATGGCTGAGTTCAAGTAAATCACTATAGCCAAGGAAACTATTAAGGCTATTCGGATAGAACTTATCTTCAAAGAATTATCAGAAACTTACTATAAGTTACTAGGCTCAGAGAATGACTTAACATTAGTAGCACAAGCTACAAACAATAAAGACAACCTAAGCTACTAAGGCAATTTAGTCATAGACTCCATCTTTGAAAAATTATCATGTACCAATAATCTAACATAGAAACTCTAAATATGGATGAGTTTAAATAAACCACTATAGCCAAAAAAAAGATATTAATGCTATTCACATAGAGCATATGTATAAAGAATAATGTCAGACTTACCATAAGTTACTAGGCCCATAGGATGACCTAACATCAGTAGCACAAGCTATAAGCATGAAAAATGATCTAATATAGCAAGTTAATTTAGCCATAGACTCATCTTTGAATAACCTAACATAGAAACTCTAAAGATAGCCGAGTTCAAATAAACCACTATAACCAAAGAAAGTATTAAGGCTATTCTCATAAAACTTATCTCGAAAGAATTATCAGAGCCTTGCCAAACTTACCAATGCAATTTAGCCATAGACTCCATCCTTGAACAGTCACTGTGCACCAATAACCTAATATAGGAACTGTAAAGATAGCCGAGTTTACATAAACTATTATAGCCAAAGTATTAGGGCTATTCTCATAGAACTTATCTCCAAAGAATTATCAGAGCCTTGCCAAACTTACGAATGCAATTTAACCATAGACTCCATCTTTGAACAGTCACTGTGCACCCATAACTTAATATAGGAATTGTAAAGATAGCCGAGTTCACATAAATCATTATAGCCAAAGTATTAGGGCTATTCTCATAGAACTCATCTCCAAAGAATTATCAGAAATTTGCCAAATTTACCAATGCAATTTAGCCATAGACTCCATCTTTGAACAGTCACTGTGCACCCATAACTTAATATAGGAATTGTAAAGATAGCCGAGTTCACATAAATCATTATAACCAAAGTATTAGGGCTATTCTCATAGAACTTATCTCCAAAGAATTATCAGAGCCTTGCCAAACTTACCAATGCAATTTAGCCATAGACTCCATCTTTGAACAGTCACTGTGCACCCATAACTTAATATAGATATAACCTAATATAGGAACTGTAAAGATAGCCGAGTTTACATAAACTATTATAGCCAAAGTATTAAGGCTATTCTCATAGAACTTATCTCCAAAGAATTATCAGAAATTTGTCAAACTTACTAATGCAATTTAGCCATAGACTCCATCTTTGAACAGTCACTGTGCACCAATAACCTAATATAGGAACTGTAAAGATAGCCGAGTTTACATAAACTATTATAGCCAAAGTATTAGGGCTATTCTCATAGAGCTTATCTCCAAAGAATTATCAGAGCCTTGCCAAACTTACCAATGCAATTTAGCCATAGACTCCATCTTTGAACAGTCACTGTGCATCCATAACTTAATATAGGAATTGTAAAGATAGCCGAGTTCACATAAATCATTATAGCCAAAGTATTAGGGCTATTCTCATAGAGCTTATCTCCAAAGAATTATCAGAGACTTACCATAAGTTACTAAACCCAGAGAACGACCTAACATCAAACAGTACAAACTACAAACAATAAAGACGATCTAACCTACCAAGGCAATTTAGTCTCCATCTTCATTCCCAAAGAGCGACCATAACCAGCAACCCGATCCTAAGTAAAAACTACAAAACTGGCCACATCTAAATACGTTCTCTTAAATCCAAAGTGAGCCAATCTCGAAAACGAGGCAATCTCTTCGAAATTACCATAGAGCAACAAATCAAAACGATAAATCCCCCGGGACCGACTCAATTCCCAAACGATTAACCTCGCGAGAGAAAAAGGAAGGGCCAGACGAATGTCAAGGCACTGAAAGCAATTCCTTGGAAAAATTCAGATTCGAATATCGCCTTCCTCCTCTAGGCAAGCGTAATCGAAAGAGGGAGAGAATTCCACGAATGTTTCTCACAGACGAGACCCGATTGAGGCGCGGACTGGGCCGTTGGAGGTGGAAGCTTGCGGCATTTTATCGAGGATTCGATAAGGGTTTCCTCTCCGTTAGGAAGGAAGGCATCGTGTCCTTTCTGGCTGCTCCCCGTGGAAAATCGGATTCTTATCGTTCGGAAAAGAAGCGAATCCGTGCCAGACGAACCTCCGTGGCGGCGTTTCATCGATGAGCGTGGAGTGCAGGGGCGATAAGATCTTCGGCTAAGTGATTTTTCGCCTCGACGAGACTACCGGCGAGCCGTGCCACGCCGCGGAAGGAATTCATTTCGATCGAGATATATCTCGCTGGAGCAACGGACAAAACGTGTTCCTCTGCTCCGCGTCCAATCGATTCGATCGCCTCGGCTCCTATCTAGCCTCTGCACCTAGCCTGCTACCTGGACCACTGACTAGGCCGCCGTTCCACGCCGCTTTATGAACCCTGGTGAAACGGAGCTGGCCGATCTGCTCTGTCGGCGAGTAGATCGCCGTGGCAGTTTTAACGAGACGTTGAAAACAAGCGGACAGGGAGCGGAGTGGTCGCGGTAGCTGTTGGAACGAAGCAATTTCGCGGAAATTACGCGAGCGAAAGGCAGTGTCCTTCGCAGCAGCCGGTCGCTGATACCTTGATCGTGAACGAAACGGAATGGATCATTAGTTGGTTTCTTCCTTTTCAGCCAGGCTATTTCTAGGACTTCCTTTTTTCGGCATTGTCTTCGTTATTCGCTGGCTGTCTGTTTAACTTGTTAAGTGGCGAAGATTGGCTAAGTTGTTAATGAGGTTCAGAGATTGCTTCTTTAGTGGGCAGGATGAAGTTGGAGTTGTAGCCTGGTCCGTCGCTGAGGATGAAGGAGGAGTTAACTGTGAGTCGGACGAGTTCACTCGTCGTTCAGATTGAAGTGTTGTTAGCTCTGTAGGTTAGATAGCGTTGCTTTGTTATTCGGGGCGTGGGAGGGTGTCGTTTATTGGTTGCGACGAGTTAAGTCGTCCGGTGAGAAAAGTCGTTGGTTTATCTAGGTGGACGAGGTTGAAATATCGTGGCTTCGGGTCATCGATTTAGTTCAAATTTTGTACATTGGTAAATTTCGATTTTTTGTTTATGAAAATAATAGGGGCAAACACTGGATAGTTCTTTAAATATTTGCAATTAAAGTTTGACCCTATAATAGTATATTTTCATAATTAGGGGAACGAAATTTACCAGTGTGCAAAATTTGAGCTAAATTGGTGAATCGAGAGCCTTGTACTCTCTTCGTAAGAGCGAGTATGATTAATCTTGCTATTGGAGATAGTTCTTTATTGGGTCTGACGAGTTAACTCGTCGTGGAGGATGAAATATTGTTTTCCACTGATGATAATTTCTTTTAGAATTATCTTTTAATCTTGAATGGCCAGATAAATCAACCTAATTATCATCAGAAGAAATTGTTTATTTATTGAATACGACGAGTTAACTCGTCATTGGGACGAAAATATCGTTTCTTCACCGATAATAAGTAGAATTAATTATTTTATTCTTGAAAATTCAGCAATAGTTCTTTACCACTTCTGACGAGTTAATTCGTCAGTAAACTGTTTAAAAAATTATTTCTTCACTTGACAGGACGAATTAACTCATTGACGAGTTAATTCGTCAGTAAACTGTTTAAAAAATTATTTCTTCACTTGACAGGACGAATTAATTCGTCGAGAGGACGAATTAACTCGTCGAGAGGACGAATTATTTCGTCGTGTCTGCTGAGAGACTGATTCGTTATAATTCCACGACGTGTTAACTCGTCATCGAGGAAAAGATTTTAAATAATCGTTCCCACACTCGACAGGACGTGTTAACTCGTCATTGAAGTTGATATATCACTTCCTTGCTAAACAAAATAAGTTATCTCGTCACTGAAACTAAAAAGATTTTTGTAGTAGCTGAAACGAGTTAACTCGTCGCTGGGAAAAAGTTTTGAATAATCGTTCCCACACTCGACAGGACGTGTTAACTCGTCATTGAAGTTGATATATCACTTCCTTGCTAAACAAAATAAGTTATCTCGTCACTGAAACTAAAAAGATTTTTGTAGTAGCTGAAACGAGTTAACTCGTCGCTGGGAAAAAGTTTTGAATAATCGTTCCCACACTCGACAGGACGTGTTAACTCGTCATTGAAGTTGAAATATCACTCGCTGGGCAAGATGAATCATCTCGCCACTGAATCTGAAAAGATTATTTTTATTAACTGAAACGAGTTAACTCGTCGGTGGAAAGAAGTTTTGAAAAATTGTTTCCATACTCGACAGGACGTGTTAACTCGTTATTAAGGTTAAAAGACTGTTTCTTCGCCAGGTAGAATGAGTTACCTCGTCACTGAGGTTGAAAAATTGCTTCCACGGCGAACAGAACGAGTTATATCGTTACCGTAGTAGAAAAAGTACTGCCGGACTGAGCAGTTCGAGTTAACTCGTTACCGAGCTTGAAAAAATTAATTCCCCACACGGAAGCAGCATTTACCTGGAACTGAAATTGAAAAATTGACGATGCATTGCGCAAGACGAGTTAACTCGCACTTGAAATTGAAAAAACTGATTCTTCACTGACATCTACCGCAAATTAAAGTTGAAATATTCACCTTGCACTCGGCAAAACGAGCTACAGAGATCATCAATTTCAACGCGAAAAGGGTGAAACCTAATTTTCAAAAATGTAAAAAATTGTTTCTTTCGTATAAAAATAATTTTATTATCCGGAGTCGAATTATTTAGCATTATTTTTCTATAAACTAGATATTTATTATACTAAGTCTTCCAATTAATTATTTATCAAAAAACAACGTCAGAATAAATCCAATAATAATTATTAACAAAATTCCAATAATAAATCTCCAAATCTCAATAAAAATAATTTCTGATAAATATTCTACTAATAAAAATGATAATTGTTCGAATGTTTTCATACTAATTTTTCATTTCACAATGAGAAAGGAAAAAAGAATTTTCGAGATTGGATATTTATGAAAATTCAGAGAAAAATGGATTAAAAATTATTTTTGCCAGTTATGCAAATAGTAAAATCGTTCGTTTCATTGGGCGGTATTTGAATGGTGCTGATTCGAATATCGCAGCCGAAGGGTCAAAAGGGGTAATGACGTGAAATGTTGGAAAAATGACCCGCCGTTGCACTATGGGAAATTTGATACCATTTGGTATTCGGTGGGGTAAACGTTATTTATGAAACTACCAAGTGCACCGGTATCTGATATTAACAACGTTGTTCGAAGTGCTTTGGAGTAATTACTTTCCACGGACACGTTCGAAAATCGAAAATAATCTATAGAGGCTGCACGCATCGTGGCCTCTCTGATTCCTCTTTCGAATTACGTATGAATTCGTTGATCACTTTTACTGTAATTTCACCTCTGCATTCGCGATACTTGGCCCGAGGATTCGTGTAATTAAATTAACACGCGTGTATCTGATAGTGACGTACATAAAGAATATTAGTTCCTGTTTCGTTTGTTTGTTATTTCATTTGCAAGATGATTTTTTTTCCGTTTTTCTTTTTCTTTTTTTCAAAATTAACCTGTTATCGAATGTGTAGAAAAAAATGACAAATTTCCATGTGTAATTTCGTTAAATTAAAGTTCTGCGGATTAATAATATTAATATTATATAGAATAATTAATAACGTGTAGTAATATCGCTAATGACAGTAATAATAATAATAATAATAATAATAATAGGAATAATAGAACTATTTATCGAGTGACTAGAAGAAAATAACAAATTTCTAAGTGTAATTTCATTAAATTAAAATTCTAGGGATTAATAATATTAATATTATATAGAATAATTAATAAAGTATAGTAATATCGTTAATGATAGTAATAATAATAATAATAATAGTAATAATAATAATGGGAATAATAGGGCTATTTATCGAATGACTAGCAGAAAATGACAAATTTCTAAGTGTAATTTCGTCAATTTTAAATTGTAGGGATTAATAGTATTAATATTATGTAGAATAATTAATAACGTATAGTAATATCGCCAATGACGGTAACAATAATAATAATAATGTGAATAATAGGACTATTAGTCGAATGACTAGAAGAAAATGACAAATTTCCATATGTAATTTCATCAATTTAAAATTCTAGGGATTAATAATATTCATATTGCATAAAATAATTAATAATAGTAATAATAGTAGTGAGAATAATGATTATAAAATTATAAAAATTGTATAGGTTACAGCGAAATGAAGCTAGTCTGTAAGTGTTTATTAAATATTGATTAAAAATGGTGGGTAAAGTAATTAATTATAAAGAAAAGATTCTGATTAATTCACAAAGTATTTTTCATTTTATTTTATTCCCCGTTGCAACTCATTTGCGGTTGCCATTTCTGCCGTGAAGATGAAGATCACATAGAATGGCTCGAAAAGAACGGTAAATCGATAATTTCGTCGGTTTTAAATTATAGGAAGTGCGATAGTAATAAAGAAGTATCATAGCACGAAACCTGTAATCTGTAGACAGTTTTTAGATATGAAAAAAGAATGGGAAGAAGAAGCAATTAATTTTAAAAAAACATTTAGAAAGGGGATATTAAGTTACTTGCCATTAGAACCTGTTCCAGACATAAAACCTTGGAATGTCTTACTCTAGGCATCGAATTTCTCTCATAGAACACCCAGCTGCCTTAAAGTCCTCGATTTTGGTCTTTGTAGCTGAAGACATAAAATCAGCCATTCGTTTCACTTGAATTTCAACTGGGAAAGAACCAGAACAATGACAATGGCAATTTCAATTCAAACTAAACAGCAATTTCAACTCGAAAGCAGGAAAAATTATGTCAACGACAATTTTTAACGAATGACAACCTCAATTTTCAAAATACAGAATTATTTAATCATAATTTTATTTTTCGAAATTATTGCAACGGCAACTAGAAACAAATGGCACCCTAACCTTACAAGAAATGGATGCTTTGTCGTGGCAACATTAGCTTATGAAGGATGAAATTATGCTAATAACACCACAGTTTTCAAAATACAGAATTATTTATTCACAATTTTATTTTTCGAAATTATTGCAACGATATCTAGAAGCAAATGGCACCCTGACCTTACAAGAAATGTAATCTTTACCATGGCAACGTCGGCTTATGAAGCACGAAATTATGCTAATAGCACCACAGTTTTCAAAAAACAGAGTTATTTGACGACAACTTTATTTTTCGAAATTATTGCAACGGCAGATAGAAGCAAATGGCACCCTGAACTTGCAAGAAACATAATCTTTACCATGTCAACGTGATCTTATGAAGGACGAAATTATGGTAATAACAATTTAAAATAAATCGCAACTTCGACTTATGAAAAATGAAATTATGATAATGGCAGCTTGGGGCAACTGGTGTCTTCGACTTGCATGAAACAGAATAACCATAGAGTAACTATAAAACGCAACAAAATGGAGGCTTCTAGAGTCATCAATCCCTCTATCAACTATCAACAGGAAAATTAAAAGAAAAAAGCAATTAATTCCCCCCAAAAATCAAATTTTCTTCTCACTTGTACATCCAAGTCCAAAATCCCCAGCCACACCTCTCTGGACCTTCAAATTTCCCTGAAAGATCATCCAGGAAGATCATTTCACGGTTCCACCCATGATCCTAACCTCGAAATCCCAACCCACTGTCAGCCTGCAGCAACCCGGAGAAGAAAACCGTTCGTTCCACGTATCATATTTCTCGTCACCCAATCCAGATCTCTGGTCAGAATCTGCTGTTCGGCAACTTCATCGAGAATGTCGTTACCTTGTCCTTAATCGGCGGAAGAAACGCTCTCGGTATAATTCGTGAGGCGTGCAGGGCTCGGGCCACGATGATTATAGCCGTATACCTGACGAGAGATTCCTCGAGCCTAACGCCGCGAGATAGAGAGATTACCTAGGGGCTAGGCAGAGATTATTCCGGGAAGAACTGCTTCTAAAAGCTGTTACAAATTACTGGGTCAAGAAGCACGGAATCATCAAAGGGGACGCATTAACGATCCGCCAGACAGCGAAATAAAACGCTCGGCGTCGGGATAATTGACAACGATTGAACTTTCTTTGCAGCGAGGACCTACAGTGTCGTAAATCAATGTCACATAACGAATCCCGATTGTTGGAATAAATCGGAATGCAGATTAGAGTGCAAGGAAGAGGAGTTTCGGCTCGGAGAGGGTCAGAGGATTGCGGTCAAAAGGCATCAGAGTATCGATAGAGGCTGGAGAAACGAGGGAAGGATCTTTATTCTGGATCTGATCACTGTTGACCTTGTTCTTACAGACCTCGTTACGATTTTATGCTAAGTTCTTCGTTTACGAGCTTGTTTCCATTTTTCCTGGCCAGAATAAATCAGACGACGCTTGCGTAAAGACGACCTTATCCTCTCCAATTGGCATCCCAAGTGCATCGATGACCTAACCTAACCCTCAGTCAACGGATGCTTACCAAAAGCCACCTAACCATACCTTTCCTTATCACGTCGTTGTATATAAACCCTAAATCAGATATGCATCATGCGAAACAAAGCAAAGTCCATCGATAGCCAATACTCTGTCAACCAATATATTCCAAAACATACCCCTTCCCTACTATACAGAATCGTATATATATTATATCCGAACCAAGATTTGAATAAAGCGTAGTTTGTACAATTTAACGCTCTAATATTGTACACCTGTGTCTAATGTACACAGATAAATACTAATAGTTGACTAAACTGTCATCTAGCGTTGAACTTGATAGCACCGTCAGTTGTCAAAATGTACTGGGATTTTTCGACACAAAATCTGAAGAGCGCGATCGCGCTACTTGGGACTCAAATGGTTAATATATGTATAATATAATATATATAATATATGTATAATATAATACAAGAGTGAATGTGTTTGGTGCACTGCTCTAGTGCTCTGTCTGCCTCAGTCCTCGTGTCTTCGTGTTTTTATGAATTAGGGTATTGCGATTGGTTAACCTGGTGTGTAACTAGTGTATTTCTTTCTACTGATGGTATGCCTGTTGAACGACTTCGATTTTCAAGCGTGAATGAAAAGAGTGCACTTTTGGAATTCGGTGCCTTCCGGTGGAGGTGAAGGTTCAGATGCATTCGTGCTAATTTCGTTTTCTCAACTGGGGGTTTGGAATCTTTCATTAGAGGTCTAGGTGGTGTTTGGGTGACCTAAGTGACCTTCGAGAGCAACTGGTAATAAGGAAATAAACTATTGTCCCCTTGACTCGGGCCTTTGGGAATGAATGCAGAGGCTGACTTTCGATTGGAGACATGTCTCTCTGCTGTCGTATTAATTACGTGTTTATCTGCGATTTACAAACTGTGTATTTTATTAATCGAAGTGGAATCGGATCTTTTTTTCAAATTTAGGTTCTTTTAGAATAAACTGAGAGTTGATGACGTGTATGAGCGATCATTCGTGTTCCTGGGTAGCTAAGGAAGATGCTGGACGTGGGTAGAGAGCCATGGATGCTTGTTTTTCTTCGTTCTTTCGAGTTTATTTATCGCGTTCGAGGGTAAATGAAAGGGTCTCAAAATATGAGATATTTAGGAGAGTGTAGTCCTTCTGCGATTTCTTTGACTGCGCTCTGCTTTCGTTGCCTCGAAACGTCTGATAGGGTGTCCCTTGACGTTGGGTCAACATTTTCTGTAGGAGAACATGGCTGCTAATAGAGTGGAGAGTTATCGTGGACTATGTGTAATATACTATTTTTGAGAAACGTGTGGTCTTGGTATACTTAGCTTCTGAAATATTCAGACTTTATGCTCCTTTGGAGAGTCTCTGTGGGATAAATATGGTTGATACTGGAGGGTAATAGAAATAATGGGGATTTTTAAGCTAGATAAAGGAAATCTGGTTTTTGAAAGAAGGAAAAGATACTTTGGCATTGTTTGAGGTTGGACAGCTTTGGTTCTAAAGTGGATTGGACTTCTTCAGTAACCTAAGTGACGTGGATGATCTTTACAGTTCTAAGACTTTCGTGGTATGTTCTTCTGAGTATACTAGCTTAGATATTTAAATAATTTTAGGTGAAAGGCACTTGGTATATTATTCTTTATTAAGGAGCTTTGACATGTTTTAGGCTTCTTTAATGATTTAGGTCCAAACAATGATTACACTTAGAATTGGAAGACCCTAATAGGACATGTCTCGATATTAACTTGATAAAACCTAGACAATTTTAGTTAAATAACATATAATATACCACTCAAAAAAGAAAATGCATTTGATATACTCTAGCTATAAAATAGCTATGTTACTCTTACTCTTCACTTAATTAATTATTTTTCTTATTTCTTTCATCATCAAAATATGATCGATGTCTCCAAGTATTGGGTGTTTCAAAATTCACGCAAGAAGTGATTTTGACAGAAACCATCATTTCGTAAATTTTAAGATACCCTATATCAGAGCCTAGGACATTTTCTAGCTGTCAAATTGAAACCTTAAGTTGCTAAATTAAACAATTCCAGAAATTATTTATCGATTTTGGACAAGAATGAACGTCTAACGTACTCCTCGAGTATACCCAATTCGCTCTAACTCTATCATGCACACGCACCTCGAGACTCTCTAGCATCCCTCGAGACCTCCCGAGTAGCCTAACCGATATCAGCAATTGCACGTCAAACTTGGATATTCCTCTTAATCTTCCGTTCCAATTTCTATCGATAAACGTCAGGTTCCCGGGCAATAAACGAACACGTGGGCGCCCGGAGAGCGGGCAACGGGTCTAAAATCAAATATGGATGCCCACCTGGACCCGGGAAACGAAGACGTTCGCGTTTTAGCGGCTGTTCTTTCCGCATAAACGCGAAAGAAACGCCATCGGGGAAGAAAAGGCGAACGGAGAGGCACGTGGGCGTGCGGTGTGCTCGCTTAAATAATAAGATGGTGGGTGAACGCGACTGGTAAGCAGTATCGAGCGATAAATAAACGGCGATAAACGTCGACCTGGGGAATGTTCCTCAAGTATCATCTTCCTCGAGATGCGCGGTGGAGCGTAGGTGTCGTTAAATATTCCGCAGGAACAATGTGTTCCTTCCAGAAACTTTACAGCGGTATCTGTTCGCGCGCCACGTTTAAAATATATTTAGATTAAACGCGGCACCCCGGACTTATTTACATATTTCCCGGGGCCCCTACGCGCCTCCTACGTGTTCCACGGTTTTTCGCGCGAGAGAGTGTAAGCTGCTTCTCGTGGAAATCGCGTTCGTTTCCGCACGAGTGGGGATCGTTGGTTTGGGTTAGGTCCTGGACGAGATGGGGTGAAATTTAATTTGGAAACAATTTTAGAATTTCTTTTTTGGTTTTTTTAGTTAACGTTGGTAACGTTGGTAAAGTTACTTTAAAATAGGTTAGGTTGGTTATTGTCAAGCGTGTAATGTAATTATTGCTCGATGTAGTGAGTTATTTCTTGCAATAATTAATTAATTTGAAATAAATTTTAGAATTTTTTGTCTTTTTTTTTGAGTTAAAGCAACGTTGGTAAAGTTACTTTAAAATAGGTTAGGTTGGTTATTGTCAAGCGTGTAATGTAATTATTGCTCGATGTAGTGAGTTATTTCTTGCAATAATTAATTAATTTGAAACAAATTTTAGAATTTTTTGTTCGTTTTTTGAGTTAAAGCAACGTTGGTAAAGTTACTTTAAAATAGGTTAGGTTGGTTATTGTCAGGTGTGTAATGTAATTATTGCTCGATGTAGTGAGTTATTTCTTGCAATAATTAGTTAATTGCGAGTAAGTTGATGCGAATAATAATTGGAAATAAATTATTTCGAATAATGGTAATTGTTATTTTACGTATTAAGGAATATCGTGTAATAATTTGCTGATCGTAGGTAATACTGAGATGAAATTTAATTTCGATAATAATTTTGAAATAACCATTTTGTGTGACGTTGATTATTCGTATGTAATAATTTTATTGGTTTATGTAATAAGTAAGTTGTGTGATAGGTTTATAAACTGAAGTGAATTATGCCAGTTTTTGAATTTTTGTATTTACCAAAATATTTCACTTATTTAATAATTATTCGATCTTCAGTTTTTAAGTTGTTTTTTTTTTAAATTTTTGTTCTAAAACTATTTGGCTGATATTTAATTATTCATTTGATCAATGGATAATTGGTAAATTTAAGAATAGTGCATAATGCCAATTTTTTAATTTTTGTATTTACCAAAATATTTCACTGATATAATAATTATTTGATTTTCCATTTTTGAATTTTTGTTTCTAATTTTTATTCCAAAGTTATTTGGCTGATATTTAATTATTTACATTCGCAGCTTCTACTGTTTCAAAATTTATACTTTTTCCATTATAAACTTAATCGATTTACTAGACAGGATATTCATACATAAATGATATACTTTAATCGATGTTATATTATTTATTCGTTCAATCGATAGTTGGTGAATCGAAGAACTAATTAAATATTCATTTCTCAAAGAGAATTCCAAAATTTTTGATCGACTTTCCCAAAATAATTCTCTCCGCGAAATCACCTCATCCCGTATATAGCCCCAGACTCAAGCCTTCGCTTATCCAAAAACGATTTCTGTTCCCTTCATTTCTCTTCTCTCTCGCCTAACCTAGCCTAATTGCAATTACCGAAAACGCAGTTAAATCCTCTCGCTGAACCCCAACACGAGTCAACAATAACTCCATGCCGGGGTCTCATCATCGAGATAACTCACAGAGCACGTAACATTTCATCCTGGATATCGTTTAACTGGAAATTTCGAAAACGTATGCGCAAATTGGAAACACGTGCGCGCGATTACTATACGTTTGAAAGGATGAAGACCTGGTCCAGGCATCGATCGAATAAGTAGCGATGCGCGTGCTGGGTCGCCGTCAGTATTGCATACACAGGAGGACCATGGCATTAACCGCGGACGCGGCCTAGAATGCGTTACAAAGCGTTCGATCGGATTAAGCGGCTAATAGGCAGTCTATAATAATAATCCCGACATAATAACGTGGTATTACGCGAAGGATCGGGCTGCACCGTATAATTTCGTCGCGGCGTGGTCGCACCCTACCGCCAAAAGGGCTAACCTAAATCTCCGTTTCGCGCGTACACCTTCGTGGAGAAAGAGGATGATCGGGCTATCGATGCCAAAACCGATCGGCTATCGCTTCCCGCCAGTAACCGGCTTCGTATCCTTCCTTCCTTCCCTTTTTTCTCTCCTCTTCTCCCTTTTACTCTAACGCCTTTCTTCGCGCGACTTTTGCCTATCCCTCTGCCATTTCTGAGAAATCTCTTTTGCCTCTGATCAAGAGATTCTTGGCTAGAGTGTCTTTGTTTGGTATAATTAATGGATGAACTTTTATCGAACTCCAGGTGTTGGATGACTAACGATTCCTTGGCCCTTAGTCATTAGAGGAGCCTAGCTAATAAACGCAGACCAATTTCAGAGTCCAAGAACAATTGACTCATTCCTACTTTCGCTAAGGGCCAATGGTCATCTTCACCAATCTTCACCAAAAACTAACATTATAGAAGCACTTACAAAATTTGCGAAAGGCCAGTTGTTTCCTCTCCACTGAGTTGTACTGTTCCAACGTAGCCTTGTTGCTAGAACCCGTATTGTGTATAGAAATCCGGGTTCCAATACAGGTATATGACGACTACCGAAGCAAGAAGGTTTGCGTTAGTTAGAATATCAGAAATTTGCGTATTGGTTAGCAAGATTGGTGAATATCGAGTGTTTCGTAATTTTGGAGTACTTAGGCTGATCATGGAACAGTATTATAGTTTAAAATGGTAACCTATATCTGGAATTTCGAATATCCTTGCTGTGTATGTAGTTAGATACACTCATGTATGGAAATGGTCGAAAGTTTACATTTATTTACATTCAACGACTAATGTACGTCTAAGGAAAATATTTAAGACGATATTGTATGTGTGGTATAAGAAGATGATCTGAAGATTATATGAGTAAAATTGAAAAATAATTCAACGATGTATAGGATATTTATATAACAATTTATCGGAGATATGGACCGTGGTGGCGCTAGTGAGTTAAATGACAAATCGTCTTGGGGCTGTCATAAGCGACAAATGATGAATCAATATCATATTAAACCTGCTTATTTCTTAATTAGTGCTATTTTTTATTAATATTATACACTATTTATGCGATATTTTTACAATACACTAATATTATCGAATAATTTTATAATTTTGCTGATATAATTTTAAGAGTTCCTTCTCAATATATACACCACTACCGTTTCAACTATTTCAGTGTAACATGCATATAAACGTTCGAATACTTTCATACATAAATGCATTTCTCTATATGTTTAATTTTCGTTATTTTTATCTTTTGCCCCAGAAATATAAAGCTTCTTCGAATTTTTATCCATATGCTACAAAATTAAATCTATTCCATATTGCATATATGTACCAATATTGAGCAATTGGTATAAAGAGATACCAATATATATATTTATTTATTACGAGTTAAAGGAAATTAAGAATAAAGTATAACTAATACTAATAACGATTACGACTAATAACTGATCAATGATTATTTAATTCTTCCAGTGACCGACACTTCCTCGTTCTCATTTCTGACTCTTGATACAATCTGCCCTTTCTTCGTCATTCACTCGTCGTTTATTCATACACACCGACACTACACACTCACACGTTACGTCCACAAAACGCGTCACGTACATTCTAAGAATTCATTCATCTTTCACTCTTAATCTGAACCTAAACATCCACTCGAGCCGATAGTCGTTCAGTCTCGCCGTCATCCATTCCGATAATCGTGTTCCCGCTTCTGCACATATAAAAATATATAGCATGCAATATACAGGGTGTTACAGAAACGGTAGTACAACCGAGTTGGGGGATTCTACGTGAAAAAGCAAATCGAAAATGAAGAATAAAATTTCGTCATTCGAAACTTCGTTGTGGAGAAAATCGACATTGAACATTCACAGAGTACGCGTGCTATGGCCTAGGTAGGGTGGGGGGTGGGGGGTGGGGGCATCAGTATAGCAGCGCACTCGGTGAATATTCAAAGTCGATTTTCTCGACAACGAAGCTTCGAATGAAAAAATTTTCTTCTTCATTTTCGATTTGTTTTTTCGCGTAGAATCATTCCCACTCCTCAATTGTATCATCGACGCTGATATATCGATGGTTTATCTATCTAAGTCATAGTTAGGTGCACGCTAGGTGTCATATTGTGAATGACAAAATTTTATTCTTTATTTTCGATTTGTTTTTTCACGTAGAAGCATCTCATCTCGGTTGTACTATCGTTGCTGGGACACCCTATATATAGTCATTTAATTTGATTAATTAGGATTAGTCGGGTTAGGAATATTTAGATCAGGCAGCTTATGAGAGTGCACCATTATGGCATGTGAGATTAATTTTCTTTTGCACCATTTCGCTAATTGTTTATGAATATATATCTAACCAGGCGTATATATAAATATAGACACAATTATCGACAAATTTGTCGCTCTTGTACTACAATAGTGGCGCCATCTCACCTCATAGTCTTTCTGCCCCTTTCGTCAAAAGTATGCACGCAAAGTGACACAGACACCTCACGGAATCTCCTTCATCCGTGATGTCTCGTTTTCATCCTGAACTTTACTCGATTTAACGTCACGTTGCTTCCGCTCGGACTTTATTTAAATATAATTGAAAAATTGCGTTGCCACCGAATGAATAAAACATCGGACCTACTCTTCCTTGCCTACGTACCACGTTATCCTCCGATTTGATATGAACCGAATTATGCATAAAAATTAATGCAAAATTTATAAACTGGCTACCACCGTGCCCCACGCTCCACCCTTCCTCTCTCTATCCCCACCTAACCTAACTTAACCACGATTCGATAACGTTCGCTGTTTAATGGTCAGCGATTTGACTTTATAATATTTCCCTGCCCTCTTTAATACAACCTTGTAACGAGCAGACGAGAAAAGAGCGAAACGGATTAAGCATGGAAATTGAATTTACGTTTAATCAATTCGAAGAAGAGTTCGACGTGCGCCGAAGGCCTAGGTACCCAAGAGAGCGTGAAGGGCGAGGGACCAGGTCGCCTGGTAGACAGGCGGAAAACGATTTACAGTGTTTCCAGCTGGCAGAATATTTCCCCCCGGTGTTTCCTCGTTCTGTGCCATGGCGACGATTTTCAAGGATCACTCGACGAGGAACGGAATTCGACAGAGAAGAATCAACGTTCTGGCAAGGCGCGATAGGATCCCCCTACGCCATCAGCGGCTCCTTCACGACTTCCAGCCCGTCTGACTTGCATCTTTCGGCTGCCTTTTCGTTTTTACGACACCCCAACCTCCTCTCCCTGGGCCGTCGTCCTTTCGTACCTCTTCCTCTTGTTCGCGACGACGTTACGGCCGACGGATTCTGGTTTTCCTCCGGGGTAGGCGGGAGAGACAGGTCGAGGACCATGTACACCGGGGAATCCTCTTTCGATGTTGTCGCGACTCCTCCGGCCCGTCTCCACGGGTTAGTTGCCCCTCGCTGTCGTCTTATCGCCGTCACATCGCCCGGAGAATTATAAGAACTCGATACCTTTAAGTGGAATTTATTAAAACTCGCCGTGGCGCTAGTATCGCGCTTGCGCCGCACCGCTCGCCTCTGCGGTTATTAGACCCGGTTGAGTTATGGCTAGAGGGAGTGGGCAATGGGATTGTTGTTTGGGGATTGGATATGATCGGATTGATAGAGGCGCGAGTCGTGATGTTGGAATTATAATGAGTTTGATAGCGATAGTGGGTGTAAAGTGGTATTTCGTGTAGGACGGCTCAAGTTCTAATGAGGAAGCTTTGGACATAGATACTTGGAGATTGTAGTAATTGTTTTAGCAACATTTCATTTCGCTAGCTCTATTCTGTGCATGTTTTGGTAATTGGATAGGTGTGTTTATAAAATTGCATTCGTTTGCGGCAACGAGTAGAGTGTCAGTGGAGAGTATAGTCTGGGACTGGTTTGACAGAAACACGAGTCTGGGAAGAAATTATAATGAGTCTGGTAGTAATGTTGGGTGCAAAATGGTACTTCGTGTAAGGTGTTTTAATTTCCAATATAGAAATTTTAAATATAAATATTTGTCAAATATAATACCTGTTCTGGCAATTGGCCCAGGCTAGATCTCCATCTGTAATATTAAATTTTGGACTCATTCTATTGTATAACTTTCTCAGCAATTGGGTGCAGTTATCACGGTTTTATAGAAGTATCAGTCGTCATGTTAGGAATTATAACGAATTTCATAGCAATGGTGGATGCAAAGTGGTACCTAACAAAGAAACTGTGAGTTTGGTAATCATAGTGTGTGTAAAATGGTACTTCGTGAAAGGTATTTCAATTTTCAATATAGAAATTTTAAATATAAATATTTGAAAAATATAGTACCTATTCTGACAATTGGTCCAGGCTAGATCTCCATCTGTAATATTAAATTTTTGACTGATTCTATTGCATAACTTTCTTAGCAATTGGGTACAGTTTTATAGAAGTATCAGTCGCCATGTTGGGAATTATAATGAATTTCATAGCAATGGTGGATACAAAATGGTACCTAATAACAGGTACTTAACAAAGAAACTGTGTGAGTTTGGTAGTCATAATGAGTGCGAAATGGCACTTCGTGTAAGGTATTTCAGTTTCTAATGTAGAAATTTTAAACATAAATATCTGTAAATTATACCTATTTTGACAATTGTCCCAGACTAAATCTCCATCTTTAATATTAAATTGTGGATTTATTCTATTATATAACTTTCTAAACAGTTTGATAGAAGTATCAGTCACCATGTTAGGAATTACAATGAATTTGATAGCAATGGTGAATGCAAAATGGTACCCAATAACAGGTACCTAACAAAGAAACTGTGTGAACATGTATAGTCTGGTCCTCGCAACTGGGCCAATGTGCATCTCTATCTACAATAAGCTCACAAAATATTACATCCATTTTATTTCATTTTGCAACTTTTCAACGCAGTTCTGCAATTTGTTAGATTCATTTGCACTATTGCTTGATGGGTGTTTGATCTGATCAGAAGTATGAGTCTCGATGTTAGAAGTTAGGATGCATTTGGTGACAATAGTGGGTACAAAATGGCACTTTGACTCAGCTTCTAATGAAGAAACTTTGGAAACGCATGTAGAGTTATAGCAACTGGCCTAACAACCAGGACAGCCTGCATCTCTATTTTCAGTGAAGCTAGAATCTTGTATTTATTGTGCCATTTTTAACAACTGTCTTCTTCTTCTCCTAACAACTGTACCTTCCAAATAGAATTTCTTAGCAGACTGGTCAGATTCTTAGCTAAAAAATGATCAGATAGCAATACCACTACTGTTGCCTGGATGGATTTAGTATGACAAAAATGTAATTTGCAATCAAACTTATAATTAAAAATTATAATTAATTTTATTAAATTCGTCGTGTTATTATATTATTACTATTATGGTACCTGTTCAAAAATGGCTACCTATTGTGGTAATAATTTAATATATATATATTAAAATTTGTGTCAATTATTACCAGATATATTTAAAAATCCATGTAACCATTACCACACACTGTGTATACCACTTTTACAGTGGATAAAAATACTCGATGGTATACAAAAATTTTTGATTCGCGAACTCGAAATATTATTTTATATTTTCGATTTTGATAATAGCTTGCGATTGCTCAATTACGTTTTTGATGCCTTAGAAATTTTCTATGGGAAAATATGCAACTTTTAATGACCGTTATTAAAATTAACATATTTTTCTTGAGAATACAGATAATTTCGCACCTTTTGTTTCAATTTATTGCGAAATGTGTGTAGTTTAGTACGAGGGGAATAAAAATATGTTATATTACACGTGTCAAAAGTGATATCGAAAATTGGAGTCGAAAACATCGATACATCGACCTCCGTGTATTGAAAATAAATAATATAAATTAATAAATAAATAAATCAATAACGAACAATTAACTATGTAAAGCTAGTAACAAAGAATGACTATACAAATAACTATACAAAGGAACGAAAATATGGGAATTAAATAACAAATATACAATTTAGGTTTATATACAGGAACTTGAAATATAGAAGGAAATTTCACTATTTTTTCTCCCATTTTCCTTTTTTCTTTTTTTTTCGCAATAGTACTTTTATATTGCAACATTTTGCTCTACATTGGAATGAAATTGTGTCGGTACCAATGTTCTAAAGTTTCAAAGCGATTGTATTTTGTTTTATCGCGATCTGTCGTATTCAAGGCAAAGAGATATCCACGATGAACGCATCTGTGCAGCATACACGTGCACCACGATTTACACACACGTTTGCTTACGTTTTAATACCTACATTTGTCATTTTATCTCATATTTTTCTGATCTTCACCGAACCCATCGCTTCGTGTATTTTTAGAACCGATATTGTCTACTTGTTTTTCTTTTATCATTTAAATATTCCTAATTTTTATGTGTTAAATAAACGGATGCAGGAATTTAAACAAATTCTAACTTAGGTTACTGTAAGCAACAAATTACTAATTATTTTCGATTCTGGAATTAAATAAATTTCATATTTTAAAGTAACTTTCTTATGCTTTTTATTATATTTTGAGACTTTGAGATCGAATCGTGTGTTATGAAATATTTTGTAGAAAAATTTTGGATTTACTTTGATTTATTTTATTTATTTATATACGTATAATTATGGTATTTAGTTTTAAATCGTAGAGTATTGGTATAAATATAAAAAGTGGAGCTAAATGTACTATACGTTATATCTACAGTGAAGCAGCTACAGTGTTCAGTGAAATGGGACGCCCCCAATCAATCACCAAACCATTATCAATTCATCTGTTAATTGCACAAAACGAGTCACTCGAAACGCCACTACTTCAGCCTCAATAATTTATTTAATGATTCCCGGAATTGTTAAACACACCACTTTTTGGCCATAAAAAATAATAAAAAATAAAATATATATATACGATAATTTTATAGTACTCTTAAATCATATAATTTTTGTTAAAAATATTTTTTATACAACGATGAATTAATTAATTAGTAATTTTTCTTTGTGAATAAAAATTGGATACCCTGTATATTTACTTTAGAATGAAAAATGTATAATTTAGGTCATTTTCATAATTACCAGTACTAAAGGCAATATTATAATAAATTATATGTTATTCAAAAATTATTATTTAAATTTTATTAAAAATTTTATAGTGAAATTTGGAATTTATTTTGTTAAATGAAATTTCATTCATTATAAAATTATTAATTCTTTTCTTATACAGCGAACAATTAACGAGTAATTTTGCTTTGTACAATATATAAAAAACGGACACCCTGTACATTTACTTCGGAACGAAAAATGTAAAACGTAGACTATTTTCATAATCACCAGTACTAAGCGGATAATTTTATTCGTTATAAAATTTTATAGTGAATTTTTGGATTTATTCTCTTAAACAAAATTCGCCATAAAATTATACAAATTTTATACAGTACAATTTTTCTTTCTAAATAAAAATCGGACACCCCGTACATTTAAAGATCGAATCTCCAAATACCTCCAAACGAGAAATATAAAACTTAGGCCATTTTCATAATCACCGGTACCGAATGTATAATTTTATTCATTATAAAATTTCATAGCGAAATTTTGATATTCAAATTTTCCTGTTAAATGAAATCTGGAACGAAATTTCGTTCACCATAAAATTATCAATTTTTTAAAAAATTCTTTCATAGGTTCTAAATTATGTATGCAGATACGCGTTAATTAAAATTCCACTTGCACGACGACTTTGTCCCTTTTTCCAGTGGTTTGGGAAATCTGATAAAAAGTTCGTTGGACTCTTATAATTGAAGAGGTTGAAATTAATTTATCTTTATCAAATTCGAAATTTTTGGTTAAGCGAAATTCTGACCGAGGAATGGCCCAGTTGTAAGTCACTCAAAATTGATAGATCGACACCGTGTGTTGTACCGATGTTGTGCCATTCGAAAATCTGCTGTCAAGTAACGTATAACTTCGTAAACAGAATGCACGCCCGACCGTCCCGTTTAATATCTGTTCATAATCCACTATTTAGAAAATATCAACGACACTGTTTACAGCTATTAAATCCAGAACAAATGCGAAATCCCCATTGGCTGTGACCATTAATACACTGGAAATTTCACTTTTTGATGCGATGTCACGTGCATAATTTCCACGACCAATTCAGATCGGTTTAATTTACGTTTAACGATGGATAGCATTTCGGGAAAGCACGAAGAATATTGGGTCATTCGTATTTATATTTTAGGTCATTCGTTATTAGCATTTATTAAGAACAGAATCATGGAAAGAATCAAAATGACAGGTTTCGGAATTTCAGAATTTTTGCCCTTTAAATCACTGCAAATCTGTATCTGTTTTTGGTAACATTAATATCGACTTTCACGGAGAAAATAATAATTATAGAATAATAAAAAATAATAATTATATGATAATTATATGATCTTAAGATCATAGTATAGTAGGTTGTTGAATTTATTTCAGATTGGTCTAATAAAAATTTTAAGATTTCATTTCGAGATTTGAATTTCGCGCCATTTGTATGGTAAAGTGTTGCCAACGAGAAAGAAAGACAGTTGGTAGTTCAGGGTTATTGAAAATGGAGTTCTACGTGAAAGAATAACGTGTCTTCATTGTTCAGCAATATTTACAATTTTTAATTAAAAACCTGTTTTTTTTATCAAAATTTTGGCACACCTTAGATATTTCATGAAATATCATAGTTTTAGGAATGATCGAGTATATACCTTCCTAGAATTCTCCAAAATACGCACATTTTCAGTGCTGTACACTAGGATCTCCCCTTTACGGGGTATTCTAGTCTAGAGGTGAATTCTTTATGTGTTATTTGGGATTTTTTTTTAAGAACCATGAAAACATTATCGTATCGAGATTTATGGCATGTTTTTTAACTATATTTATGAAATATACGCAAATTTTTTCACGAAGAAATATTGAAAATTGTCGAAAATACAGCTAGTTTACTAGTGCCCCTTCAATTGAACATGTCTACACGGTTTCCACGATTCCGGCCATTCTTCTTCTCTGAAGTGAACAAACAAACATCCATTATGTTCAATATGAACGTGGCTATCGTGAGAACCAAAAGTGTATAAAAACATCGAGGAGAAAATTTTTGGCAGCATTTTAAAGTCGGATTACCAATTTTTATGCCTTTTCCAACTTTGGCGTGGCAAAAAAAATAGTTAAAAACATTAGATTCTAAAAATTTTTATCCAGACGGTAGAAATACGTATACCGAAGGAACCCTCCAAATTTGATCGCAATCGGTGAACTAGAACTCGAGATATCGTAGCAAACGTTTGGAAAAATGGGGTTCCGAGAAAAACGCGTTTAAAGTATTTCATACGAATACGTATACACGTCACATGGTACGGACAAACGCCAATAACTTCGTCAATTTTTCGAATCCAACGATATCCATTGACAGAAACATTTTCAAAGACATATACTCTCAGAAAATGAAATAAAAAAAAAAATGGATTTTTCGAAGATTCTGGACTGGAAAATCCCCTTAACCTAGAAACTGCGTTGCTAAAATTCTACGAAAGGAAGGAAGATTTTCTCGAGATGCAAGGAACGGATCTTTTCTCTCGAATCTTCCCGGAGGAAGATGGGCTCGATACGTTCGGTTCGACGTCGCGGGATATCCATTCGCCCTTAAAGCGAAGTATTACAGCTACAATGCAACGTACTGGATTCCCTGGGTTGATTCGCCTCGATACGGTCCACCGGGTAACCTCAATTTCCCTAGGTCACAGTAGGTACCCCTCTCAGGAGACACAGGATTACTCGGGATGCCTATTACAGACGAGCGTAGGCTATCGTTCCTATCAGGCCTGAATAATGCGAGCGTTATTCCTGAAATGAGTTCGGGTCTTCGAGCAAGTTGACCTCGGCCTGTCGACAAGTACCCACAGCTTGTAGACGAAAGTATTCGATCATCTCCGGTCCGTTACTTTTAGCATAGTGAAATTATGCGTGCTAAATGAAAGTGATCAAAGGAGAGGTGGACTCTGGGAAGCAATCTTGAAATACTCCGAATCGGAGTATTCGGCCTTAAAACTTTGAGAGATTAGGAAATTTGGAGAAATAATTTGGGTTAGGGGATATTTTATTTCAAGAATTGAAGTTGCAATAAAAATTTTGGATTAGTTACGAATTATTTTTTATTAGTAAAAATGAAAACTGGAAATTCGAAATATACTTGAATGTATATAATTTTGGTCTGCCAACGAAGCTGTATTTATTTTATTTCAAGAATTGAAGTTGCAGTAAAAATTTTGGATTAGTTACGAATTATTTTTTATTAGTATAAATAAAAACTGGAAATTCGAAATATAATTGAATAAATAATTTTTGGTCTGCAACGATTCTATAATTATTTTATTTCATGGACTGTAGTTGTAATAAAAATTTTGGATTAGTTATGAATTATTTTTTATTAATAAAAATGAAAACTGAAAATTCGAAATATATTTGAATGAATAATTTTGGGTCTGCAACGATTCTATAATTATTTTATTTCAAGAATTGAATTGCAATAAAAATTTTGAATTAGTTACGAATTATTTTTTATTAGTATAAATAAAAATTGAAAATTCGAAATATATTTGAATGAATGATTTTGGGTCTGCGAAGGATTCTGTATTTTTTGTTATACAGGTTTGGAGAATATTATATTTCAAAAATTGAAGAATAAAAGTTCATTGAACTGTATGGTGATTAAAATATTAGTTGCAAAAATACTCACTCGAGATGTTTAAGTGGCATACACTAGATAATCAATAGCTTTTCGTTGAAACGTAATTTAATCACAGCCTAGTCAAGGCTCTGCACTCACCTGCACAGTTTGTTTTGCAATCTTAGCTTATTTGCATAGGACTGTTCGAAATGTAATCTGTGGTCGAGGGTAGCATCAGGAGTATTTTGTTGAAACGTGGTTTAATTGTAGTCCGGGTACTCCTGGGTGGTTACTTGTGGAGTCTGTTTTGGAATCTTGGTTTGCTCGTGTGAGTCTGTTTGGAATCCTGACTTCCTCGTATAGATCAGTTCGAAATCTAATCTGTGGTTGGTGCTAGTACATACAGGTTTGTCCAAAAATCTCGTTCATTTTGAATAAAAGAACATTATATAAAACTCAGAGATCACAGAGTCGTCTCTATCTTCTATAAAGCAGTACTATAAATTTCTTTATTATATCAATTTCATTAGAATTGCCACAGTATCTCCTCTTTAACAATAAGTTAAGTACTCAAGTAGATCCCACCACTGATGATACCGAGTCAATTTGACGTTAAGTCGCCACTATTTAGACGGAGTCCATTTAATTTCAAGTCACTACTATTGATAGAGAGTCGATTTGACGTCAAGTCGCCACTATTTAGACGGGGTCGATTTAATTTCAAGTCACTACTATTGATAGTGAGTCGATTTGACGTCAAGTCACCACTATTGATAGTATGTCAATTTAACGTCAAGTCGCCACTATTTAGACGGAGTCGATTTAATTTCAAGTCACCACTATTTATAGCGAGTCAATTTAACTTGGAATCACCACTATTGATAAGGAGTCGATTTGACTTGGAGTTATCACTATTGATAGGGAGTCAATTTAATTTCAAGTTACCACTATTGAAACGGAGTCAATTTAACTTCGAGTCACCACTATTGGTAAGGAGTCGATTTGACTTGGTGTCGTCATTATTGATAGGAAGTCAATTTAATTTTAAGTCATTACTATTGATAAGAAATCAATTTGACTTCGAATCCCCACTATTGATAGGGAGTCAATTTGACGTCAAGTCACCACTATTGATAGGGAGTCAATTTAATTTCAATTCACTACCATTGATAGAGAGTCGATTTGACGTCAAGTCACTACTATTTAGACGAAGTCAATTTAATTTCAAGTCACTACTATTGATAGTGAATCAATTTGACGTCAAGTCAATATTATTTAGACGGAGTCAATTTAATTTCAATTCACTACTATTGATAGTGAGCCAATTTAACTTCGAATTACCACTATTGATAGAGAGTCGATTTGACGTCAAGTCACCACTATTGATAGGGAGTCAATTTAATTTCAATTCACTACTATTGATAGGGAGTCAATTTAATTTCAATTCACTACTATTGATAGTAAGTCAATTTAACGTCAAGTCGCCACTATTTAGACGGAGTCGATTTAATTTCAAGTCACCACTATTTATAGCGAGTCAATTTAACTTGGAATCACCACTATTGATAAGGAGTCGATTTGACTTGGAGTTATCACTATTGATAGGGAGTCAATTTAATTTCAAGTTACCACTATTGAAACGGAGTCAATTTAACTTCGAGTCACCACTATTGGTAAGGAGTCGATTTGACTTGGTGTCGTCATTATTGATAGGAAGTCAATTTAATTTTAAGTCATTACTATTGATAAGAAATCAATTTGACTTCGAATCCCCACTATTGATAGGGAGTCAATTTGACGTCAAGTCACCACTATTGATAGGGAGTCAATTTAATTTCAATTCACTACCATTGATAGAGAGTCGATTTGACGTCAAGTCACTACTATTTAGACGAAGTCAATTTAATTTCAAGTCACTACTATTGATAGTGAATCAATTTGACGTCAAGTCAATATTATTTAGACGGAGTCAATTTAATTTCAATTCACTACTATTGATAGTGAGCCAATTTAACTTCGAATTACCACTATTGATAGAGAGTCGATTTGACGTCAAGTCACCACTATTGATAGGGAGTCAATTTAATTTCAATTCACTACTATTGATAGGGAGGCAATTTAATTTCAATTCCCTACTATTGATAGTAAGTCAATTTAACGTCAAGTCGCCACTATTTAGACGGAGTCGATTTAATTTCAAGTCACTACTATTGATAGTGAGTCGATTTGACGTCAAGTCACCACTATTGATAGTAAGTCAATTTAACGTCAAGTCGCCACTATTTAGACGGAGTCGATTTAGTTTCAAGTCACCACTATTTATAGCGAGTCAATTTATCTTGGAATCACCACTATTGATAAGGAGTCGATTTGACTTGGAGTCGTCATTATTGATAGGAAGTCAATTTAATTTTAAGTCATTACTATTGATAAGAAATCAATTTGACTTCGAATCACCACTATTAACATTGAGTCAATTTGACGTCAAGTCACCACTAATGCCATAGAAATACTGATCACCACTCGAAGCTTGATGCTACAGAAAAGATGGAAATAATTATAATTAAAAAAACAAAAAAACCACGAGGTCTCTTGGAAACTTTTTTAATAAGTAACATCAGTGACTATATCTCGGTGTGCCAAGAGCTAACCAAAATTTTCAGTCGGAACAGTCAGAGAGGTTTGCACGCGGGGAGGGACAAGACCAAGTGCTGTCATGGTCCTCGGAGTTTGCTCTCGAGCGATTCTGAAAAGAGTTCTCCGAATCGTGAGATCAGAAGTTAGGGGCTTGAAATTGATAAGAGAGGCAGAAGGCATAGAATCGACTGTTTCTTTGTATCTCTCCCGGGGCTAGGGGATTTTTTTTTTTTTTTAACGAAAGTAGAACGCGATTAGGTCAAGGATCGTGGCAGGATAAAAGACGCGGAGTAAAAAGGCGAGGAACAGACGGTGGTGGTTTTATCGATTACAGGCGAGTTTCGTTTCTTTAAATATTGCGCTTGCACTTTGCCAAACGAACTTCTTATTCATCTTTCCAGTGCCTCTTTTCTCTCGATCGCGAATCGGGCATTCGTGCATCCGGCAAACGGGATTATATCCGAAATGGCTTGGATTTCCCGATAAGCAGATTAAACAAATAATTGAGTATAAACCTCTTAACCTGTTAGAATCGCGAGTGCACAGGGTGAAACGTAATTCGCTGTATAAACGAAGAGTTCTCTGCATGAAAAAATAAATATGGCTTCGATCTTGAGCAGATCGTTGTGGAAAGAGAATGAATCGTCAACGAGAATCGAAAATATATTAATAATTTTCAGGAATTTGAAGTATTGATCATTTGAGAATTTTTATGTTATTTTGGATGAAGGTAGAATATTAATTAATTATATTGATTTGCGATGATTATTAATTATATTGAAAGATCTATCTTATGCACAGAGTGACTCTATTTTTGAGATAACCACTATGAAAAGTTTAAAGATTAATTATCAGGAGGAATTAAAAATATATTAATAATTTATGTAAATTAAAAATTCTGATCATTTGAGAATTTTTATATTATTTTTGATAAAGGTAGAATATTAATATTTGGAGTGAAATAATTATTAAGGAAATTAGAAGTATTAATTAAAAATATTTATAATAGTGTAGAAATTTAATATTGCATTTTATTCTATAAAATAAACTTAAGGTTTATTTTGTACATAAATTGACTCTATTTTTCAGATGATCACTGTAAGAAGTTCAAAAATTACTTGTCAAGAAAAATTAAAAATATATTAATAAATAATATAAGACAATTTTGATATTATTTTTGATAAAGGTAAATCAATAATATTTGGAGTGAAATAATTATTAACGAAATTAGAAGTATCGATTAAAAATATTTATAATAGTACAGAAATTTAATATTGCATTTTATTCCATTAAAAATATTTAAGGTCTATTTTATACCCAAAGTGACTCTATTTTTAAGATGACCACTATGAAAAGTTCAAAAATTAATTACTAGGAAGAATTAAAAATATATTAATAATTTATGTAAATTAAAAATTCTGATCATTTGAGAATTTTTATATTATTTTTGATAAATTATTAGAATATTATTATTATTATTAGAATTTTATCATCATTATTATTATTATTATTATTATTATTATTATTATTATTAGAATTATTATTAGAATTTAGAATATTAATATTTCGAGTAAAATAATTATTAACGAAATTAGAAATATTAATTAAAAATATTTAAAATAGTGCATTTCACTCCATTAAAACAATTTTTCCTATTTATATTCAAAATGGACGATAAGAATAATACTAACATAAAGAAATTAAATCTAATTTTGAAACTACTTATGACTGTGATCAACCTGTTTTCACATAGTCAAGATTTTAAGGTATTTTTACCTTATCTTGAATTAAGCTCTGTTTATACTTCAGACCAATCAAATCCTTCTGTAATATCCTAAGTACTTCAAAGTAAGAATGCTCCCACCGTTGTACATTCCTGTTACCCCTGCTGCAATTTATTAATGTACCACTTTCAAAGACTCTGCTATTACATTTTGATAGTTGTTATATTAAATTTGCTGCGATGAATTTACTTTGAGGATTTACATATTATACCAAATTAAATGTCAACTCGAAATATCAATTTTATATTAAAATAACAATTATAATATTTTACATATTACGAATAAATTCTAAAATTTTTCGTGACACATTTTCGACGAATTTTCAACGATTGTTTACTGCACGTTTCACAAATATTTTCACCAATTATTACAAATTTTTGAATATATTTTTAACAAATGCCTAGCGTAATTTCGATAAATAGTCAACGAATTTTCATGAAATATTTTTAATGAACCAATGAATGAACCAATTTTGATTAAATATTTAAAAACTGCTTGCTTGAATTATTATCAAAAAATTGGTGACTATTAAAACGAATTCCCATGGAATTTTTAACGAAATTTCTAAAGTTAATCAACGTCAAAAACGAAGGCAGGCGCTGAAAGAACCTTTTAGTTTTAAAAAAGAACCTTTTATCGATATTTTGCTTAAATCGGTAAAATTCGAAATTGCAAATTTTCGCTTGTACCCTGAATTACAGCCCACCCTGTACAATTCTACGTTGGCGAGGATGCGTGGGAACGATTGTTCCTTTTTTAAAATAAAATTACATCTACTCGACGCATAAATCTGGGCGTAGTGAAACTATTTTGAACACGAATTACGGACGGTCTAATTAAGGCAATCTCTCGGCCAACGTCGTTAATGATCCAGTAACGCCGTTTACATTACATTACGCGGCATGTATAGCACATATCGAGTCAAAGCAATGCATGGTGTAACTGCTCATTGTCTACCCTAGTGTTAAAGCAAATCTCGTTAAAATCTCGTTGACACGAAGAAATAAAATTTTAGGGATGCACGAATTGTTTTTCGAAGGTCTGTGAATTTATTTCAAATATTTTTATTCGTTTCTGATTAATTTTTATCTTTGGAACGATATATTTTTCTGCTTGAAAAATAATAGGAGAATGATTTTCTTTAACAGAGCTAAGTATTCGATGATAATATATTTATGATACATATATTATAATTATATATTAAATATATTTTAATTTAATATTAGAACTACGGAGCTATAATGAGTAGTTCCATATATTTTACATAGATGAAGATAATTGTAGTGGCACTGGGAAGACGAATAATTATAAATAATTATGTTTCCATTTGAATAAAAGTGAGCATAAATTTTGTCAAAAGCAGTTCATATGTTCTGAAAAATAGTAAAAATAAAATATTTAAAATTATTCTAATCTCTTTGGTAGTTCTAATGTTAATACAAATTATAATATACATTTTAATATTTAATATCTTATATATTTAAATAATTTTAGTACTTAATGTAATTAAATCGTGCTTAATAGCATTTAATTTCAATACTTTGAGAACACAAATTATACTTTACTCCAGTACTTAAATCATCTATATAACGTATAATAAAATGCTGTAATAAGGTACTTAAGCAAAGTACTTGAACAATTTAGTACTTTAATACTTAAGGTACTTGATTTATATTTAATAAACTATGTTTAAAGCACATATTAAAATACCTAATCCATAAATTTGATTGAACTACTCGAACTACATAAACAATCTTACTTTTAAACAAACTATATTTATCTAAAGTCTTAAACTCGTCAATACATTTTCAATTGGAATACTATTAATACGTAAGAGGAAATTAAAATAAATCGATTTAAACTAACACGATGAAACCCACCCCACCACCACCCCCAGTCCCATTCCAAAAAATATAAATAAACAGCAAAATAAATAAAACTAAGAAAAATATTCCATAGTGTGTATATATATATATATAACATTTGATAGAATTTGGGATCGCAGTGAAATTAAAGAGAACACTTATTAGAAAAAGAGAACTTTAACCCTTTGCGGTGGGCAGATTTCAGCAGAGCAAATTTAGCGTTTCGCAGTTACTTTTCTGTACAGGATTTAACCACTTGCGCTGGAAAGACGTGTCACGCACGTCGTGATGCTTTTGTCACAGAATCGTCAACGACGTGGTACACACGTCGTTGGGCAATTGTTACAGAAACACTGGACCGTTCTGGCACACGTGTCTGTGAATTCCTTGCCATCGCAAGTAGTTAAAGTCAATATATGGATATTAACCCTAAAGACGTATATATACGTCCTCACGAGTCTATCACTATATACGAAAGACGTATATATACGTCCTCGCAAATTTATCAATATATACGAAAGACTTAAATACACGCTGCTTACATTTTTCTTACTCTGTCACTTTTGCTATTTTACCAATTGATTCCACCTGACATATAACATAGCAATTGAATATCGGCAATTGTTTGAATATTGTTCTGTCAAATATCGTATTGATATATTATATTATATATAATATCGTATATTGATGATTCTCTTTGAGAATGTCAAAGGGTTAAAACGCACAGAATTTGTCGAAACTGATTTGTGTTTAATACTACTTATAATACGTAAATGTACAAAATTTCTTCATTTTTGTAATTTTCTGTAGTTTTCTGTATTTTTCTACTTGCGAATGTCCCCACTGTGGAGACATCAACTGCATAGGGTTAATAACAGGTAATAACTCGATCGGTGTTTACAGTTCAACGATTCTACAGAGAGTAAGACGCTGGAACAAAAGAATTCGGTAGGTGACTCACCGACACGCACACACACCTATGCATCAGTACGTAATCGCAATAGTTACATCGTTCACAATTACATGGAGATTACATATTTTTCTGTAAGATGTCTCGATTTGTGTCTTTGGTACTCGAACAATGTTTAATACGATCCAGCTTGATTGTCAAGAAAGGAAAAGAAGATTCCCCTATTCACATGGCTCGGAGTGTACATATACGTATGAGAGCTTTCCCCATGGAACACGTTGTGTAGGCGCATCGGAGAAGTACGCGGAAATATCGTGAGACGGGTAGGAAATGCCTTGCGGTGGAATGGTTAACTCGTTTGCGTGTGAAAAGGAGAACCCTTTAAGCCTCGTCGGCGCAACGTTATTGCGAATGCGCCTGCTTTTGCACGCAGTTCACACGTGTCTATCCGCGAGATATTGCGTTCAAAGGTTGCTTACGTGCTTAATCGTTACAAAGTGTCATTTATGCTGAAATAAGCCCCGAGGCTTTTCAGGAAGTGCGCGATATTAGCTGATTGAAAATTCTGCGGAGTGATTAGGTTACCACAAGCCGCGTGCCTTGGGGATGAAAGTCGATACAGAGTCTTATAATTAGGCGTGCAATGTATGCCACAGGGTACGTTGTGTTTTATGTGTGTATTAATTACTCGAGAATCTTTGATTATTTTTTAGGTGAAATTTAGTTTATTTTCGATTAGAGATTATGCTACCTTTGTCAAGAAATAGTAAATTAGGGATACGGAAGAGTGATAGGGATTGATAAATGAAGAAATTTTTGTGCATGTTAATTAGATGCGAATTTTTGATTATTTTTTGGAAGAAATTAATTTTATTTTCGTCCAGAAATTATTCTGTCTTTGCGAAGCAATGATAAGTTAGGGGATGTAAAAGGGGACGTAGTAGGGATTGATTTTTGAAGACATTTTCGGGTATGTTAATTATTTGCGAATTTTTAATTATTTTTTGAGACGAAATTAATTAATTTCACATATTTAATTAATTTTATTTTCATATCCAGAAGTTATTCTACCTTTGTCAAACAATGATAAATTAGGGAACGCAGAAGGGTGGTAGGGATTGATTTTTGAAGAAATTTTCGTGTATGTTAATTAGATGCGAACTTTTGATTATTTTTTGGAAGAAATTAATTTTATTTTCGTCCAGAAATTATTCTGTCTTTGCACGAAGCAATGATAAGTTAGGGGATGTAAAAGGGGACGTAGTAGGGATTGATTTTTGAAGAAATTTTCGGGTATGTTAATTATTTGCGAATTTTTAATTATTTTTTGAGACGAAATTAATTAATTTCACATATTTAATTAATTTTATTTTCATATCCAGAAGTTATTCTACCTTTGTCGAACAATGATAAATTAGGGAACGCAGAAGGGTGGTAGGGATTGATTTTTGAAGAAATTTTCGTGTATGTTAATTACTTGCGAATTTTTGATTATTTTTTAGATGAAATTAATTAATTTTATTTTCATCCAACGCTTATTTTCCCTTTTTCAATCAAAAGTAAATTAGGGAACGTAGAAGGGTAATAGAGGTTAATTTCTCGAAAAAGAAATTTCCATTTTTCTATTTCTGTCCATGTTGGTAATAACGCTTTATAATTCTTGATACTCTTCATCTAAGAATGTATCTTGGTAGAGTCGTGTGTATAGTGATAGTGACAGTGCTAGAACTCGATTTAGGGTCTAGACTGGTTGATCCCAGGAAGTTCTGTGAAGCCAACGATTCCAGACCAAGGGAAAATCCAAGCATGTGTTTCCAGGTGCCCAGAACATAAGCTCGTAGAATTTAAGCCTGTATTACATCGTTGATTCCAACAATCCGAAACGTTGACCCTGACCAAGAAAAGGAGAGCTGAGAACTCATGGGAGGGTACTGGATGGCGTCTCAGAGGATGCAGACGATTGGAAAATTAACATTTTCGACACTCACAAATCAAGATGCCTCCTGGACATGCCCTAGACGATGTTCGAACACTCTAATCGCTGCTCTGACAAATGCATTCTGGTTCTCGAGCGGATTCATTCCAGCTCTCGACCGGTGCACGCGAACAGAAGGGAAGACGTATTCCTACGTGCAGACTCAACCGTAGAGCGTTTAGTCTCCTTCGAAGATAGAACAGCGTTTTGCACGCATAAACAGCTTATGCACCTAACAGCCTCAGAAATAGTTCTAGCCGCAATTAGACGGGACCTATGATGAACCTGGACGATCATATCCTCGGACTGTTGGCCGTCTCGTGACTGGCAATTACAGTTTTCTCGTGGGATTATATTTACTGCTCGCCTTAAGTCCCAGACTTGGCTCAGAGAAGAAGAGACTGTCTACTTCTTTCTAAAATAAGGAAAACACGACATCTCCTTTGTGGGAAGGTAGATTAATCGATAGGTACAGCAAGGTGGAGTCGATTGTCGATCGACCAGAACTCTGATAGAAATTGGACAAAGGGTATCAGAACTCGGTCTAATTGGGCGAATAAGGGTTACTCGATACTCGATTTAAGTTACTCCGCTTGGTCTAGAATATTAATTATACGTCCAAAATGTTCTCATCTGATCTATCGTTATTTTAGGTCGTAAAGTTAATAATGGAATCACGTTTTCACAACCAACTTCGTTACATATGTATTCAGTATTGCCTTCATCTGTACAGGTACAAATCATTCGTCAATTTCTTCTAAGTGGCACTAGAACTACCGATTTGTAATTAGTATCTAAACATGATATACACTAGTGATGATAATTATTGGAGTACAATGGAAATAAAAGAGCATACGTAATTGCGATCACGTTCGAATAAAAATCAATATCAATCTTGCCAGAAGCAAGTGTATAATCTTAACAACTGCGAAGATAAAAAGCCTGGAACAAGTTATTTTGACACCTTTGGCAGTTTTACTATTAAATGCAAGATTCACCACAGCACTCGTAAACTTCTCCTTTCTTTTTATAATTATTATAATTTTCAATTTTAATCCCAGAATCTCTGATCCCACGGCATTGTATACACAGACAATATCATTGCACAATATTATTAAAGTGAAGAAAAAAATTCCATTCCATTAAAAATGAGCAAAATCCATCATAGCTAAATAAGTGCACTCGTGCACTTCTCACTTCTCCTTTTTATAATTATCATAATTTCCAATTTTAACCTCGGAATCTCCGATCCCAAGGCATCGTACCCACAAACAGTACCACCACATGTTATTATTCCGTTGCAATAAAAATAACCAACTTTTCCAAAATTCGTTCTGAAAATTCCCAGCAACCGAGGGAATAAACGAAAATGAGAACAAATCGCATAAATCGATAAAAAGAAACGAAAATCCTTCAAAGGGAGGGAAAAATTGCAGCATAATCCCGATATAGAGATCCAAAAAGTCAGTCAACTTCAGCATCCTGAAGGACATTAAACTCTGTGCAATGAATTCTGGAGCCATTGAACTGGCTGCTGATCGTACATATTTAAACCCATCTGATAAAAGCCGGAGAAAAATCGGTGTGTAAAACAGCGAGAGCCCGGGTAAGCATTCGAAAATACCGGCGGCTGTCGGATGAAACGTCTGGATGAGGCTGCGACGGGGTGACGAGAGGCGGATCTGCGTTGCAGCGGGGTAGCATCGGAGTTTTATTGAAATTCAGAAGCGGTACGCGGTGCGGTTTAAAAGCGTTGGTCGGTAATATACGTGTACACGGGGTGGCTCAAGACGGAGGTCGGCGCGAATCGATATATCGACACGGGCCATTTTTCCCTCCTCTATAAATAGCCGAACGACGGACACTAGGTTCCTAGATTACGTATATAGTCAAGGCTCGGTACATGCCGGCTGGAATAGATTAGAACGTACCAACTGGTGCCTGATTTACGATCGCGACCACGGCTTCCCACGCGTCCAGTTGGATACCGGTATTTAAGCTTTATTCACGTACACGCGCCGCCGCGCGTGCAAGCCCGCAGCGCTGGCCTAAGCGTCGCGTAATCCGTGAACAATCGAAGGGCGCTCTCAGCCTGATTCATAACCGCCTGTTGTTGCAAAGATCCTCGCAGCCTCTGCCACTTGATTCCCTTCTTGCTGCGCGAACAGTGCACGCGAGCTTATCGCCGCGAGGACGCGTTCAATGCCACTTTCAGCCAGCGTTTGTCATTGTTACGTTCAGCGTTGATGTTCCCGTGGGCCACAAACTTCGCGAGATGCGCGAATAAAATGTAGGATCTTCCGAGGACGTGGCGTGCAACGGGAAAGAGAGAGCGAATGTCTTGGAGATGCTGTGGACGAGGTGTTGGACTCTTGGGTGCTGATGGGTGACGAGTCGTAAGACTGGACAGTGAATAGATTGGTAACGGAGGTTGATCTAGGTGAAGCTGGCGTTAGGTGAGTCGAAGATCTTTGGGGGATAGTGGATTGATCAGCACGTGTGGGGTTTATGAAGAAGGTTGAGAATGAAACGTGTGATGTAGGGACACAGAGCTGCTGACGTGGAGGGATTAGAGTTGAAGTGGAAGTGGATAGAAGTTGTATTAGAATAATGAAACATCTGTGGATTTCGGTATAGGAGCTCTTGATAACTTGGCAGAGAGGTGTATCACCAGGAATCAGTGAATGATTTTAATCCTCTTGACTGAAATGTAGCAATGAATTAGGTAATTAGTTCAGGTGAGTTTGATAAGTTGAGGATGTTCGATGAATCGTATCATCTATACCCACGGAATGATTGCAATCCTCTTGACAGAAATATAGTAACGAAATGCTTGAATATAGTAATGAAATAACCACCTAGTCCAGGTGATTTTGATAAACTGGAAATTAGTGACAAGTTGATAGTATTCTATGAATAATATCAGAGAGCTGTATCATTTAGACTCACTGAACGATTCTAATCCTCTTGACAGAAATATAGTAACGAAATGCTTGAATATAGTAATGAAATAACCACCTAGTCCAGGTGATTTTGATAAACTGGAAATTAGTGACAAGTTGATAGTATTCTATGAATAATATCAGAGAGCTGTATCATTTAGACTCACTGAACGATTCTAATCCTCTTGACAGAAATATAGTAACGAAATGCTTGAATATAGTAATGAAATAACCACCTAGTCCAGGTGATTTTGATAAACTGGAAATTGGTGACAGGTTGATAATATTCTATGAATCATATCAGAGTGCTGTATCATATGGATCCACTGAATGATTCAAACCCTTTTTAACAGAAACATACCGTGCAGGACTATTGAACGCTGTTAAATGACAAATTCCAAATTGAAGACAATTATGTACTTACTAATGAAGACCAGAGTCCTAAAAATTTGGTAATTAATAAACTAAGAAAAATAGTAACATGCTTACAGTGTAGCATCCATGGTCTTCATCCATGGAAACCTTTGGCAATAAATCAAAGAGCTACATTGCCCAAAACCACCGAATGACTCGAATCTTTTCGACATTTAAATATACTACACAGGACTGTTGGGTGTTGTTGGGTGACAACCCAAGAAGTCCAGATAGTAATATGCCTACCTAAAACGAAGTTGATAACTCGAAGATATTTAACGAGTCATAAATTGGTCAAGATTTGACAATTACAAAATATTCTAAAAATTTAAATTATGTCTGCGAGTAGCACATGTTTATACACCTATGTAGTGTTACACCTACGCGAGGATGGATGGTACTGGCTATAACGTTCGGATATAGTGGGCAGGATCAATTGGTGCAGACATTTCGATATACTGCAGCGGACTAAGAGAAACAGTGTCGTAATCAATAATACTTTATCGCGTGCAATTCCATGAAGCATCTATGGTCTTCGAATGTACAGGATTGTTATTGTCATTGTTATGGCGACTAGTCATAAAATCGAGACAACATCGTTTCTACCAATGAAGACCAGTTGAATTAAATTAATATTCAGCGATCAATTGAGAATCTTCCATAAATTATTTATTTATTTATGTTAATGGGAAATTTTAAGTTTGCTGTTTAACAATTATATATTTATTACAAATTACAATATACATACGTTACAAAAAGATTACAACGATTAGGTATTTGTGGTGAAATTTCTCTTAATACTATTATCATCTCGTCACTGTTCACTTTTCATAACAAACTGACTCTTCTCACAGTATATTGGCTCCGACATATAACAATTGCACAATACCACGTATTCTAAATCTTCCACTCGCATTTCAGAAAACATACATATGTATATTCGTGTCATCACTCGACCTCGCACACTCGTTTATTATTATTCACACTAATAAAACCAAATCCACAGTAATGACCCTTTGGTAACAAGAAAAATAATAATATAGTACAGAGTCATCTAGAATTGTTGTTGGCCGATAAAAGATACAGTATATAATACTATGCTTATTATTAATATATAATTAAATATAGACACAAAAATATAAATATGCTCACAATAATTATCTATATAAACTTTTTTAATTAATATATATAAAGAAAATAGTCACAAAGAAAGAAATATAGGCACAATAAATATTAAGGAATAACGAATGGGTGAACAGATAAAATTTAAGGATTGGGAAAAACGATTAATATCAATAAAAATTCTGTCGAAACAGTCATAGTGACCGTAAAAGGTACTTGTGCTGCTCCTATTTCAAAAAATTATGGTGTATTAATGTTACAAAAAAAATTAAAATAATTAATACCATTAATTATGGTATATGATATATCGATGAAGATTTTCAAATTATTACGCTATGTCCATACATATTTTTCAAGCTTTTCAAGAAGTCTGAGTCACGATTAAAACTGGTATATACGAATATAAAGCTGTTTCCACGTGAGTCTGGTCAGTGACGAATATTTAGGTGTACTGGAAATGAATAGGTACAGATGATCCAGATATTTTGAATAGATATTTTCACAAAGCTTCCACGAATTTCAACTCGTATGCCTTTAGTAACGAGTCAAAAGGAGGATCATCTAGAACTACCGAATGATTCATTATGCATAATACATTATAGCGATAAAATCAGGCGAACTTGGTGCTAGCGGAATTAATTGACAAAGCTCCTGAACAGTGCCATATAATTACTAACCATTTTACATAACTGTGCAAGTAGTTATTTCCACGTTGTCTCCATTTATGCTATAATGATATAAAATCGTTCTCTCAAACAAGCGGAAAATTGTATTTCATACTAATCAATTTTTCAATTCCAATTCCTCGAAACGGAAACACGTATCACCTGGGCCATTTTCACAGTGTGACCACCATAAAAATTCTATGTTAATTAATTTTTCAATTCCAATATTTTATAAGCATAAACCACTCTCATAATTTCTAACATAATTAATCCCTTGCACTCCAAGATTCTTTTACCCTGAGAAAAAGTTGATGACATTTTCGTAATGACATGAAAATTATTATCCTAGCCCTAAACGAGGTACATTGTATCACTCCGTTACTCAATTTTTATTTTTATACTTATATTTCCAACCCCATTTTTACTACCATAATTATTATTGCGATTAGGTGGTCCAATATAACGCAAATAATAACGAAAAATATTAGGTTGGTAGAAAAATGATTTGCAATATTATATATAATAATAATAAAAATAATAATAAAAATAATAATATTGGAATAAATTGTAAATGTAATTATGTTACGCATCGTTCGAAAACACTGACTCCGCTCTATACCTTGATAATAAACATTTTGTACGTAATGATGATTTAGGTTATTTAATTGGAGATGGAAAAGAAGCAAAAACGAAATTATTTTTCTACCAACCTAATAAAATAAAGGTAAGAATGAAAGAGAAAACATAGTTTAGGATAACATAGTGCTCGAAAATGCTGCCAATATTGATGATCGATTTAAAATTTCGTCAAGTGATGGCCAAGAAATAGCTCTCACTCTCGAGTGAGAACTCAATACCTCATCATCCAAACCGCTCTCAGAGAATTGGTACCATACTGACGCGGAGGCCTCTCTCATCAGGCATAAATTTCCCCAGTCTGGTAGCCTATCCTCGCACCAGACCTCTCACGAAACGGTATCCAAAGATTCGCGTGGAATCAGCTTCATTGTGAAGGAGCAACGTTCGAAGGAGCAAACCGCGAATCAGTGGAAATCAGAGCTTGCGGTGGGAATCAGCTCTTTGAGTAAATCGGATCTTCTTTTCTTAGCTTCATTTACCTGCCTGAATGCCGATTCTATCAACGTCGGTTCCCGCTAAGTCCGTGGGAGGATCGTCCCATAATACGTCTGTCGTGGAGGCTGGTAGGCAGGGTCGAGATTGGTCTGAGGGAGGATATACCGAATATCGGGTACCGTCTGCGTGCAGAGGGGAGAGAAAAGCGGCGACCACGGGAAATTGGTTTCGTTTGTGAAATTTCTCGTGCAGAAAGTACCTTGGAATCGCTGCGTCGTTGGGACGACCCTGTCGTTCACATGCAGCCTCGTCATCTTTCACCGCAGCGGAGTGACAGCTCGCGAATCCTGCCAGGGAGACAGACATGACGCCAACCTTCGTTTCCTAGAGTTCTATTCTGCTTCTTCCTTATTCTCCTAGTGCTCCCTTTTCACGCGATCGCTACGGTCGTTCGAGGAAAGATACCCTGTTCTAACTTGGTCACGAGCAACTGGCAAATCCGCGTAGAGTTGAGTGAGGAAAACGTGCTGCAACACTGGACCAGGTGTAATCTGACATTGTTTAGACTGTATAAGATGATTTTCGACGTTTAAGCAAGTAAAACATTATTTTTTGACATGTCATAGGATTCTCATAGTCAGTTTACGCGTGTCACGAGATGACAGAAGTTGACAGTCACTGGGAGTTTACCAACAATGCTTCCTTTTCCTCTACCTCTGTCTAATTTTCATCGTCATCACAAGGAACCACGAATGTCTACTCGAAAAGCTGAAATAGATGCCATAGGTGATCAGTAAGTTGACACCTGGAGGGAATTTAGGTCTGACAGGCTGCATCGTAATAGGTTCAGCTTCTCTGACAGGGGGTCACAAGAATAGATCAAACGAATCTTGATCATTGGCTAAAATATTATTTTTTGACATGTCATAGGATTCCCATAGTCAGTTTACGCGTGTCACGAGATGACAGAGGTTGACAGTCACTGGGAGCTTATCAGAAACGCTTCCTTTTCCTCTACCTCTGTCTAATTTTCAGCGTCATCACAAGGAACCACGAATGTCTACTTGCCAAGCTCAAATAGATGCCATAGGTGATCAGTAAGTTGACACCTGGAGGGAATTTAGGTCTGACAGGCTGCATCGTAATAGGTTCAGCTTCTCTGACAGGGGGTCACAAGAATAGATCAAACGAATCTTGATCATTGGCTAAAATATTATTTTTTGACATGTCATAGGATTCCCATAGTCAGTTTACGCGTGTCACGAGATGACAGAGGTTGACAGTCACTGGGAGCTTATCAGAAACGCTTCCTTTTCCTCTACCTCTGTCTAATTTTCAGCGTCATCACAAGGAACCACGAATGTCTACTTGCCAAGCTCAAATAGATGCCATAGGTGATCAGTAAGTTGACACCTGGAGGGAATTTAGGTCTGACAGGCTGCATCGTAATAGGTTCAGCTTCTCTGACAGGGGGTCACAAGAATAGATCAAACGAATCTTGATCATTGGCTAAAATATTATTTTTTGACATGTCATAGGATTCCCATAGTCAGTTTACGCGTGTCACGAGATGACAGAGGTTGACAGTCACTGGGAGCTTATCAGAAACGCTTCCTTTTCCTCTACCTCTGTCTAATTTTCAGCGTCATCACAAGGAACCACGAATGTCTACTTGCCAAGCTCAAATAGATGCCATAGGTGATCAGTAAGTTGACACCTGGAGGGAATTTAGGTCTGACAGGCTGCATCGTAATAGGTTCAGCTTCTCTGACAGGGGGTCACAAGAATAGATCAAACGAATCTTGATCATTGGCTAAAATATTATTTTTTGACATGTCATAGGATTCCCATAGTCAGTTTACGCGTGTCACGAGATGACAGAGGTTGACAGTCACTGGGAGCTTATCAGAAACGCTTCCTTTTCCTCTACCTCTGTCTAATTTTCAGCGTCATCACGAGGAACCACGAATGTCTACTTGCCAAGCTCAAATAGATGCCATAGGTGATCAGTAAGTTGACACCTGGAGGGAATTTAGGTCTGACAGGCTGCATCGTAATAGGTTCACCTTCTCTGACAGGGGGTCACAAGAATAGATCAAACGAATCTTGATCATTGGCTAAAATATTATTTTTTGACATGTCATAGGATTCCCATAGTCAGTTTACGCGTGTCACGAGATGACAGAGGTTGACAGTCACTGGGAGTTTACCAACAATGCTTCCTTTTCCTCTACCTCTGTCTAATTTTCATCGTCATCACAAGGAACCACGAATGTCTACTCGAAAAGCTGAAATAGATGCCATAGGTAGCCAGTAAGTTGACACTTGGTGGGAATTTAGATCTGACAGGCTGCATCGTAATAGGTTCAGCTTCTCTGCCACGGTCACGGGGACAGGTCAAACGAATCTTGATCATTGGCTAGAAGTATCACGTCTGCAAATAGGATTATATCGTATCGAAGAGAGTGAATTGGACAGATGGAGGCTAAATGGGGTAGAGCAATGAAGCGTGGCGCGCGCTAATTATTTGCTTAAATTAACCATGTTAACCAATCGCGCAGTGCCAGTGTTAACTACCTACCGTGACACAGGAAGAGTGTCGATGTAATAACTCGAAAGATCACATGTCGTTAAAAGCCTAACAGGGTGGACTCCAAGACTGTCAGGGCTGCCAACTTATCAATAACGTGCAGTACAGTGCTGACCACGCGAGTGTCCGAATTTCTGCTCACTTTAGCATGCATTGTCTCGTCAATTCCTGAAACTGAACGCGTTTACTGTTCACAAGTTCACGAAGTGCCTTCGATATTAATTTCATTTGATTAATGGTGATGATAGATTCGGATTCGATACTGCTATCTCTCTCTCGCACGCTCATACTGCGTATCTTTGTCTCTCTCACACTTACTACTAGACATCGTTATCTCTTTTCGCGCTTGTACTGGGTATTTTTATCTCTGTCAGTGCAATATAGGATACCTCTGTTCCTCTCATGACTCGTGAGGCCCTCTTTTGTCTCATCTCCGATCAGATTCTCGAAAATCGAAGAACTATCGTTTATACTATCGATATGATTGGCCACAAATGGTCCGGAAGCGCAAACTCTAAAATGAACACCACTGGAACTTGGAAGAGGGACAGCGCAAGACCCGAGTCCATAATCAACTGAGCGACCACTATAGACCGCGGGTTTAATACCCGACGCTTCCGCTAGGTGGACAAAAAGGTTACTGCCGCGAAACGTGTTTGCTCTAGGAGAGAATTTCGTCCCGTGGAAAAAATATCGGTCGATTGGACTGTTGGTTTAAGATTCGAACCCCGTGACTTGTACCAGCCGAGTGGACACTCTGATCCAAGTGTAGCTACAGCAACCGGGCTTTGTTTAAGAAATTCGATGGGGAAATAGGATAAGTTGTTGCTGTGGGAAATTTAGATCAGCTTTGGGGTGCTGCGCTACGTCTGCGGCTTATTTGGAGAGAGGTCCGTGCCCAGAATCACGAAAATGTTCGAGTGTCTGTCCACAGACACGTCTGCAAGGCTGTGGGAATACTTGGGCGACTATCTGCAAACATTCGCCTGCAAAAGAATGACCGTTGTGTTATGAAGATTCTGCTGTCATCAGTTTCGTCGTGTGTAGATGACAGAGCTGATTAAAATTGTAAAATTTGAACGTGCATTAGGAGAAAGATTCTGGTCCAAGTGGTATTATGGATTATGGTTTAGTATGTGGTTAAATGAGGCTCTTTTTTGAGGATGAGCATTATCAACTGAGTCAGTCTGTCTTTAATTTAAATGAAACTAGAGAATGATACTGTCTGATGTTCCTTCTGTTTAAAATCATAATGTGCTCACTGTAAGTCCTTCTATAATCCTTATGCTTCTTCAGTGATTGTATACAGAAAGTTGTAACAATGGAATGTCCCATCAGATCGTATAATCAACGTGAGCAGGGTACCATGCAATCAGGGAAATCCTGAAAATTCGGGGGTGTCTCGTGTTACCACTGCTCACACCCTGTCTGCCCTAAAGTCCAGGTAGTCCGTCACTCCAAGTGTCAGTTGTCATCCACGTGACGTCTAGTCCCTTAATCCTAAGAGTAAGGTTACAATACTATTATTGGGCAGGAAAGATCACACTCCGAGGCAGTCATTAGGCTTTCGACGCTTTTAGTGAATTTAATCCTCTCGTTCTTGCGAAACCCATATGGACCAACAACTAAATTTCGCGATGTTAACATGATCAATGAACGAACTTATCGAATCGTCCGTAGCTCAAACCTAACCTAACTGGACACAAACACGATCAATTTCTAATATATTCAAGTAACTTATAAAAATAGAGAGATTTTATTATCATCCAGTATCATAAAATATCATCGTTTCATTATAATCATACAAACATATTGTAAACACAACGGAATTACGAAATGAATTCAAAAATTGTATTGTTTGAACCAACTGTAACCCAAACCTAACCTATATATGTATAGAATCAATTTCTAACATATTCGAATAATTTACAAAAATGGAGACATTTTATTATTACCCAGTATCTTAAAATCCCATCATTCCATTGCAATCATGCCAACATATCAATACGACAACCTAAACCTAACCTAAAAATGTGCACAGCCAGTGTCTAATATATACAAATAATTTGCAGAAATACAAATATCTTATTCTCACCCAGTATCTTAAAATCATATCATTCTATTGCAATTATGCTAACATAACATGACAATCTAAACGATCAGTGCCCTAAACCTAACCTAAAAAGACGTACACAGCCAGTGTCCAATATACACAAATAATTTATAGAAATATTGAAATCTTATTCTCACTCAGTACCTTAAAATCCCATCGTTCTATTGCAATCATGCTAACATAACACGACAGCCTAAACTATCAGTAACCTAAACCTAACCTAAAAACATACGCAATCAGTGTCTAATATATTCAAATAATTTACAGAAATACAGATATCTTATTCTCACCCAGTACTTTAAAATCCCATCATTCTATTGCAATCATGCAAACCTATCAACACGATAACCTAAACCTAACCTAAAAATGTATACAGTCAGTGTCTAATATACACAAATAATTTATAGAAATATAGAAATCTTATTCTCACTCAGTACCTTAAAATCCCATCGTTCTATTGCAATCATGCTAACATAACACGACAGCCTAAACTATCAGTAACCTAAACCTAACCTAAAAACATACGCAATCAGTGTCTAATATATTCAAATAATTTACAGAAATACAGATATCTTATTCTCACCCAGTACCTTAAAATCCCATCATTCTTTTGCAATCATGCTAACCTATCAACGCGACAACCTAAACGATCAGTAACCCAAACCTAACCTAACCTACGTGCACAATCAATTTCTATTATAACCAGGTGAGTTACAAAAATACAGACACTATATTACCGTGGAACGTTATAAAACTCCATCACGACTACGCTGACAGATTTCAGCCGCGATATCCAATGACAAGCATTCACGTCGACTATCGGATCCAGCTGAAACCCAGGGTAAGAGTGAGCTTCTTCGACACGTGTGACGAAGACGAGTAAAACCGTTGCAATCGTCGTGCACGCCAGCTGCTCTCATCCGTATCGCAAACTCGTCGCTATCCCGAACACTCGGACCTGACGTAGTCTCTGTCATGGAAGGTACGTTAGTTATGCCGTCGTACCTGCCGATAACCCGTGTCCTTTTTATCGGGACGTGATACAGGATCGTAGCGGGTCAGACGTCGCGTCTCCCACGCGCTTTCAGTTATACCACTACGTAGCTCTACGCCTTGATGCGATATTTTCTTGCAAACAAAAGCAAAGCCGGTACGTCTGCCGATACCACGAACAGCGTTTCCAGAGACCCTTTAAACGGCACTCGTATCAGCGGGATACAAAAAGGCGAAAAGAAGAAGCGGAATGAAAGGAGAGGAAAAAAGGGAAGGAGAGGAAGAAAGTACAAGGCGGAAGTCAACGAACCGAGAAACCAAGCTCTCTTCCCTTCCTTCGCGTGTCGAAGTATTATCGATGATCCCACGTAGGCGCCCAACGACCGATTATCGTGTTTCCTCGTCGAACGATCGACGAGAAACAAGCTTGTGAATGATTTTACTTCCAATGAATTACGAGGTAAATTGTTAGGATAATGCATACCTTTCGACATAGCCTGGCGGACACTCGGTTCCCCGATGCCATTATGTTGATTTTAACGCGGCATTAACTGGTTGTCGCTGTATCATAATATTTGCATTTCCATTCCGCTACTCCAAATCATACCTGGTGCTTTTAAATTCCCACCGAAAGCCTGAGAAATTTATTTTCTCGATCATGGGAAACTGATTTGTGGCCGGTGTGTACGAGGTGGCTGGCTTTTCCGCCTAAACTTTGTCCAGGCTGAGTGTGTTCTGCTAGAAAGTTGGAGTAAAGATATTAAACGAGAGTGTGCAGCGAGTTCGTGCTCTATAAGGACTCTTAAAATTTCTCTCTCGTTTGGTGAATTAACGACTTATATGGGAAAGTAGCGAGAAAATATCGTGAAATAATTGTATCGGTAAAGTAATCTATAAAAGTAAGGTAGAAATAAATTATGGTTGACATATGGTGTGTTTCTATAATTTATTTTGCTTCCTTTACCATTTTTTTACTTGATACTCAAAGACCACCATAAAAATTAATCCAGTGAAAATCACTGCCAATAGTAATTTTATGGGTATTTATTAACATCAATAATCGCAACAGATTAATTTTCCCATGTATTTTGCTATATATATGTGACAAACAATTATAATATATTAAAAATTTAAATAAATATAATACATTAAAGAAAAGTATTTTTTATGGTATTTAATATTAAAAATATTGATGATATAAAAGAAATATCTTCTTCAGAGACACCCTGTATTTACAGCAAAACTAAATTATAAATCCAAAAAGAAAAATACATTTCTACAGAAAATGGCTAGCAAAATTAGCAGGTTTCATGAAAAATCCCCATAAAAGATGATATCCCGTCTGTTAAATATTTTGAACGAACAAATCGACGAAGGGAAACTATAAATTAGATAATCGAGGAATGATTATGCATGAATCGGTAAACCACACCGGAAGGACCTTGGCAGAAAGATTGGCATGAACGAGCGCACCCTATGTATACCCTATGTACTTACGCATGCATATAATATTCAGTATATCGCGTGTGACTACGTATTTAACTTCACACGCACGAGGCGCATCTTTTGTGCACGCGTCAAACACGAGTATCGATTATCGGGTTAATTAAACTACGTAATTTCCATCTTAATTGAGAGCAAAGAACGGAGCAGCAGCGATCACCGATACTCGCCTCGCACGAAATGCGATTTTTCCGTCTGCTGTTCACGATTGCATCTCACGAAACACGTGTACGAGTCTGTATACGTGTGTTTGTACGAAATAGAAAATATTTTTCGAAGTAATTAGGTGGGCAAAAGTGTCTAAGTAACTTTACGCGCTGAGAGGTTAGGTTTGGGAACACGGAGAAACAGGCAGCGTGGCGCTAGTGTGTTCTAAGGCTTGGACTTATACTTCATAATCACAATTACTAAAAAATTAAGAAAAGAAATTAATTCCACTGTCGTTTTTTTAGCAGTTCATCTGGCTAACAGTAGGACTGTCAAAGATGACAAAATGACTTATTTAAAATGTTTTATTATTGCATTTTCTGAAAACATGCAACTATTATATTTTTGACAAAATTAATACTGAGTTTCATTTAGATAGAGATTTAGATAGAGATAATATTATACATAATTTATCTGTATCCCATCACTATAATAATTATCATCATTGTATGATTTACATTTGGTAGCTTATTATAATACTTAATTTAGTAACTCTGATTGTAATAATTGTTTTAAAGGAGTATCATTTCGTTTTATTACTGAAGTGAACTAGTGCAGTTATACATAATTATTTATCTATATTCCACGACTAGAATTACTATCATTTGTGTATAATACATTTAGTAACTCGTTATAATACTTATTTTAGTAACACAGATTATAACAATTTTCTTTTTGAAGTGAACTAGTGTAATATGTGCAATAGAAATCTGCAATAATGCGAAAGAGTGAAAGAAAGAGGAATGACGTTTTGTCTAGGACCTATTAGAAGACCCTAGCAGACTCGTGTCCTGAACCCCAAGATAAGTAAAGACTAGGTCAGGAAATGTATTTATGAGGAACAGACAGTTGGAAAAGACTTTGGAGTTATCTCAGCAGGCTGGTGCCTCAAACACCAGGATAAGTTTGTATTCATGGGGTAATTAGTGAGGATTTTCCAACTTACCTAGACCCTAATATAAGTACAGGGTAGACCTTGAGATACATTTACTGGCAAGGAATTATTAGTGAAAACTTTGTGGCTATCTGAATAGGTCTTAGAACGTCTTAGAGGCCTGAATAAATGGAACCTAGAGAAGAAAGTGTGCTGGTAGACAAAGGATGATGGGTGAGGATTTTAAGATGCAGTTATGACGATTATAATAGAGATTGTCGCGAGTCTTTTAACAGGTACTAGGGCTAGGAGAAAAGAGAAAGCACAGCGAAGGAAAAGGAAGGTTATACCTCATCTGGGACCACCTAGTGGTCTCATTGGTAAGCCTATCCCAGGAGGTCTTAGACAGCCTCAGATGTCAGGATAGTGGGCCAGGTCAGAAACCATATTTATAACATGCTTACCCAAGAAATGGTCACTGAAAACTTTTAAGAATCGAGTGTTTGATGACCACCTCTGTTGTGACCAGGTCTTTTAACCAAGACCCCCTAAATAGCCTCGGACAACCTTTCTCAATGAAACTGCTCTTCACAAACAGTAGTGCAGCAACGAATCCTTATACAGGGTGTCTCAACAGTAGTACAACCAGGAAGAGGATGATTCTACGTCAAAAAACAAATCAAAAATAAAGAATAAAATTTGATCATTTACGAAATGACACCTAGCGTGCACCTAACTATGACTTAGATAGATAAACCATCGATATGTCAACATCGATGATACAATTTAGGAGGGGGATGATTCTACGTGAAAAAACAAATCGAAAATAAAGAATAAAATTTTTTCATTCGAAGCTTCGTTGTCGAGAAAATCGACTTTGAACATTTACTGCGTACACGTTGGTATATCGATAGACCGTCCATCTTAGTTATAGTTAAGTGCACGCGTTCTCGGTGAATATTCAAAGTCGATTTTCTCGACAACGAAGCTTCAAATAGAAAAATTTTATTCTTTATTTTCGATTTATTTTTTCGCGTAGAATCATCCCCTCCTAGTTTGTACCACCAATGTTGATTTATCATTGGGTATCAATTTAAACTATAGTTAAGTGCACGCGTACTCAGTGAATATTTACAGAAGTCGATTTTCTCGACAACGAAGCTTCAAATAGAAAAATTTTATTCTTTATTTTCGATTCATATTTTTACGTAGAATCATCCCCTCCTAGTTTGTACCACCGATACCGATGTATCGATGGGTTATCCGTGTAAACTGTAGTTAAGTGCACACGTACTCAGTGAATATTTACAGTCAATTTTCTCGACAACGAAGCTTCGAATGAAAAAATGTTATTCTTTATTTTTTATTTGCTTTTTCACGTAAAATTATCTCCTCCTTAGTTATACCACCGATGTTGATGTATCATTGGTTTATCAACGTAAACTATAGTTAAGTGTACACGTACTCGGTGAATATTTACAGTCAATTTTCTCGACAACGAAGCTTCGAATGAAAAAATGTTATTCTTTATTTTTTATTTGCTTTTTCACGTAAAATTATCTCCTCCTTAGTTATACCACCGATGTTGATGTATCATTGGTTTATCAATGTAAACTATAGCTAAGTGCACGGTTCTCGATGAATATTCAAAGTCGATTTTCTCGACAACGAAGCTTCGAATAAAAAAATGTTATTCTTTATTTTTTATATGTTTTTTCGCGTAAAATTATCTCCTCCTCGGTTATACTACCGTTGCTGGGACACCCTGTATAACAGAACCAACAGTATTCGACTTGATAGCAGAGACATACCTATTCGAAGGGGCCAATTGTCGACTAACGGAACACCCTTCTTCCATCATACAAAGATCACTATCTTTTTTCCAACTTTCTACTAAATCTCACCGATCTTTTACAGCTCAGGTTACGTTCCATTTGAGCCTCGAACCATGCGAATATCCCTCTCCTAATATCCGTTCCTCGAATACCTCGACGTCGTATATCCCTATTACTTTTGCAACACTCTTACCATTCTCCAGCTCGTAAACTATCTCCTATTTCACTTTAACGATCATCAAAAATTTCCTCCATAATCCGCCAGTATTAACGCGCATAATGCCAGTTTCGCGCCAACGTAATGCAGAAAATATGCCGTTTGAATGGTAGAAAGTTTGGATAGCGGAACGCTCGGCTAGTGGAAGGTTTAACTAGCAGCCGCTCGGATAATGGAAATTCCGGCGTATTGTAAACTACATACTGCTCCTGTACGGAGAAAACGGAGGGTTGTGAAGTCCAAGTGGGATAAAACGATCGGGGATGGGAATGGGAATCGCGTTCGATTGTTCTCTGTTCAGTTTGCGGCAAACGTTCGACGCCGCTTCGATGAGGGGAATAAAGCGAGCCAGCTTCTAAGAAAACCGTCAAATCGAGGAAAAACCGCTAAAGCCCTGTTTATACTCGCGCGGGAAAAAGGATGAGGGGGAAAAAACGTTGAACGACGGAGTTTCTCCATCGTTTCTCGTGGAATTACGTTTCTCCGGTCTTGTTTCGTGTCTCACCTGTGGCGAGGCTGTGCTCGCCACTGAAATCCTTTCCTCGTTAAAATGCAAAGTAACCGGGACGGAAATAAAGAAAGAAATAAAACATGGCGGTTCGCGCGTTGTAACAATTTCCATTGCTCGCCATGTAAATAACGTTTGGTGGCCAGGAGGGTATACCTTGACCGAATACCTCCAAGAAATTTTCCCATTTATCACGAGATTTACCCATCACGCGAGTAAAATTTGGATTTTTATTTTATTCGCTCGAAGAGATTTTATATTTTAACCCTTTGCACTCGGTGATCCTCTCGTTACGGAAACATAGTAATCCGAAGACTTTCTGCCATAAAGTCGACGATATTTTCGAAACGGTCAATAAGAAGTAGGCAAATTAACAGTAGGTTTACGAACGCAATCTGAATACTTATTTCTAAGGACACCTGTCAAATTGACAGGTAAAGGAAACCACGTGCCTTTTTTTTAACGATTAGTTTAATTTAAAAATAATTATATACAGCTAACCCTCCTATAACACGGTAGATAGGTTCCTAGAAAATGCCGTGTTGCGTGAAACCGTGTTGTATGAGACCCAGAGCCAGTACAAAAAGGAGGGTTACGTTCTGAAAACTAAAAATAAATTTTTTTTTTTAATTCTACATTAACAACTGAATTTTTGTTTAAAATATAAATGTATGTACAACGCAAAACAAAACAAAACAAAAATATTATTTTACTTTAACGCAACTTTAATTTAATAAATTTCTTCGTCGTCATTGTCCATGTAGAAATACAGTGCTGTACAAAGGTTTTCGTAATTTTCTTATCGTGTTAAAGCGAAACCGTGTTATAGGAGGATTTCCGCAATTTATGAATCGTGTTGTAGTGAAAGCGTGTTATAGGATGCCGTGTTGTAGGAGAGCTACCTGTATTATATTAACAATCTTAATATAAGTTAACTAAATCTGTTACCATCGTGTAATTGGAGCAAGTCTTCCGTCGAATTGACGGGTTCCGTAAATCTAGTGTTAATTGTAAGACGTAGAATTATTTTACCAAAATTTCCACGCGTCATTGGGCAATTTTAAATTCGAGATATTAGTTAACAAGGATCTTTAGAATTCGATTAAATGGCGACTGAGAGTCGCCTCTCGAATGCAGAGGGTTAAAGGTTAGCATGAGACATGTCTCGTGAAGGTGTTAAATCGCAGATCGTGGTACGAGTGGGAAGATATTCTGATAAAGTTTTAGTGCTCTTTAATAGCCTGTAAAATTGTGCGAGAATTATCTAATAACATTTGCAGTTTGATTGGGAAAAAATGATTTTCTGCGAGCTTTCTTGCTAGGTGCATGTGCGCAGGCCTAGTCATGAATATGAACACGTTTCCGGGAATAAATTTGGCGAATGTAGGTTTCGATTCGGCTGGCAAATTTCGGATCGGTCATTGTGCAATTTCATGGAACGATTGTGGGAATATGGACGGACCATCGAGTTTGTATTATTCTGTTTATCGGCTGGGATTGGTACTCGAAGCCTTTAAAGCTTGCAAGATCCTCTTATGAGATTATGAGGATTGGTAGAAGGCAGTGAAAATAAACGGATCGTGGGGAATTAAGCAAACGAAAGTTTCTTCGTTTGGAAAAATAAATAAGACGCTCATAACTCAGGGTATAATGACTAATACCGATGATTAATGCCTATAACTGACAATTTCCTTGAATGGGGACCTATTACTGTGAATTTAAATAGCAAACGTGATTAAAGGATGATCTTACGATAGTTTCAGAACCAGTCGAATGACCTGGAAATATAACTTTCGGCAAATTAAGAAATCTGCATTGAGAAAGGTTAGGGTGTACCTGGATGCGACGAGGTTAGGTAAGGAGTTAGAGTACTTGTGGATTTGCTTGGGTAGGCGTGCAGTTAATAAAGCCATAAAGCCTATAGGTACCTTGACCAGGTTTCCCCAAAGAGGATTAACATAATTGAGCATCGCCCCAAAGTTAATCCGCAAATTCTGTTATATTTGTTGACTTTATCGTCGCGACGTGTCTCCTCCCCACAAACAATCCTCTCGAGAGTCTGGTTAAACCTTATTATAATCAGTCGAAACATCGAACCACTATACTCGCAGCACATACATGTCGTTTGATTAGAAAATACAAAGAATAAGAGATTTTATACTGAGGAACTTATGTTACTTCTGGTTAAACCTTATTATAATCAGTCGAAACATCGAACCACTATACTCGCAGCACATACATGTAGGGATGTCGTTTGATTAGAAAATACAAAGAATAAGAGATTTTATACTGAGGAATTTATGTTATTGAGATTATAAGAATCGTGACCAATTCTCGTGGCGTACCGATCACGATCGTAACTAGCAAAACGTCATTCCGTGATGTTTACGTTTGGCCCGATTTGCTATCCACGAGTCTAGCTCGTGATATTCGTGTCTGGGTCGTCTCTCTGTTCTATACTTCAGGTACTTGGCGTATGTGATGATCAAGCGTCAATGTGCCATCGTGTTTTACCTGGGTACGGGGTCGACAATATGGTTCCTCTTGATAAGTAATAATACCATCGAAACGGTATTTCAAGGATTTACAGTAGGAATGAGTAAAATGTTTTGAACTTTGACGTTGACTTGCCTTTATCAGCTAGGTCCCTTTAGTGACTAAGTAAAAGTCAACGGGCCGTTGGTCATCCAATAATTTCTATTCGAGACATTGGAAGCCTTAATCCAAAAACTGGTGGTCACTGAGCCATTCCTATTGCCTCTGCTGGAACCTAATTATAACACGAAAATGAGACTACCATCCCGAAATAATTACTTGGTCCTGGGTATCATAATCTCAAGCGAGATCTCGCAATCCTCGATAAAGGACTTTTAGCACCTACCAACGGATCTCTATCCGACTATCCTCATTACTCGAGCCATTAGAAAGAAAGCTAGCTAGGAGCGTTGGCTCCGAGAGCTGTTTCCATTGGCTCGAATCGAACCGGAAACGCGAGAGGGAGCAGAGGAGCGTATTGTGGCCTAAGACATCAGTGACGTCTTTATCGCGAGCGGAATAACGAGCGACCAAGTCAGAATCCCAGGAACGCGGCCCGTCCTAATGAATTGCCTACTCCATTTGCCTTGCGATGCCTGTGCCCGCGGTGCAAACCACGCCGGAATTACTTTCGCTCGATCAGTGCAGCCTCTAGCGAGGGAATGGCGCGAATCCTGGAACTGCTCGAGTGTTCTTGACTTTGCACCTCGCTCAACACACGCGCCTCCGGTCCCTCTTTCACCGATCCTTGTCCCCTTCTCGAGTCCTTTTCCCTACCTCCGCGGCTGCCTGCCTTGAGGAACGAATAAATGTCGTCGTAAATCTCTATCCTCGACCTCTTCCTCTCAGGCTGCTCCGAGCAACGCGGGAAAAAGAGGATACGATTCGGCAACGCGTGAACGAAGAATAAATAATTTCGAACATCGTGTCACGATTATGGCTGCTTTTTAAGGGAGATTGTGTGGCATAATGGTCGTATTTTATCACTCTGCTCCGTGGAAGACTCGTGCTTTTAGGCTGCGCGATGAGCACAAGGATTGTCTGGCGCTTAGGGAGCGGTCGCGATATTTTCTTTCGACCTTGTTCCACTGTCCGTTGCTTTCGTGTAGGCTTGTATGAAATGGACGTTACGCTGCTTTTACTTGGATTAATATTTTAGCAGAATTTTAATACGCGTTGGCGTACAGAGGATTGTTTTGATGAAGGGGAATAGGTGGTTTGAGAAGCTTCATAGGGTTCTAATTCTAATTCTGATTCTTGGTTCTAATTCTTGGATTATGTAGCTTCTGTAACTAAATGGGTAACGATGTTTTGTTTTCTTCTTGAATCTTCTGAAAGTAAAGGAAGTGAAGGGGATGGTGGATTTTAGGAGTCTCTGTAACTTGGTCTAACTGTGTAAAGATGGATTATGATTAATTAAGGATGGTCTGAAAGGAATTGTGAAACAATAAGGCACTCAGCTTTGTGACTTGCGAATCAAATAGATGTCATGAGGATTGAAATCAGGTCTTTCGGAAACTGTGCACAAATAGTATCGATAAACGGATCTTTGAGAGACCTAGATATATATAGATCTTATTATATAGATGTGGTTATGGAGGTATGAGAATAGATCTGGTTGATGCTAGAACTGAACCCTAATGGAACATAATACCACGATAATAATAATAAAATAGTCTATGAGGGATCTAGACATATGAACTTGCTACTTATCGCAGATTCGTTGATACCAGAACTGTACCTGAATCAAACACACTACCACAATGATAATAACACAAAATAGTCTCTAAATGATCTAGATAAATAGCCTTTTGTGGTTTCCAAGTTACATAGGCCAGGTACAAAGGATTTGGATCTCTGGTCTTCCATAACTTAGTTGACATCAGAACTATACCCCAATCTAGACCAACAAAGATCAACATAGATAATTTTGCTATTTTTCACAAATTGGTTCATACCAAAACTGTTCCACGATAAAACACACTACCATTGTGATAATATCACAAAATATTCTCTAAAAGATCTAGATACACAGCTTTTTGTGGTTTCCAAGTTACGTAGGCCAGTTGTAGATGATTGGGATCTCTAGTCTTCGATAAATTGGCTGATACGAGAACTACACCCCAATCTAAACCAAAGAAGATCAACATAGACAGATAATCTTGCCATTTTTCACAAATTCATTGATACCAGAACTAAATCACAGTAATAATAACACAAAATAGTCTGTAAATGATCTAGATACACAGCTTTTTGTAACTTTCATGTTATGTAGCCTAGTTATAAAGGATTCGCATTCCTGGTCTTCCATAAATTGGTTGATACGAGTACTATACACCAATCTAAACCAAAGAAGATCAACATAGACAGATAATTTTGCCATTTTTTACAAATTCATTGATATCAGAACTAAATCACAGTAATAATAACACAAAATAGTCTGTAAATGATCTAGATACACAGCTTTTTGTGGTTTCCAAGTTACATAGGCCAGTTATAGAGGATTGGGATCTCTGGTCTTCGATAAATTGGCTGATACAAGAACTACACCCCAATCTAAACCAAAGAAGATCAACATAGACAGATAATTTTGCCATTTTTTACAAATTCATTGATATCAGAACTAAATCACAGTAATAATAACACAAAATAGTCTGTAAATGATCTAGATACACAGCTTTTTGTAGTTTCCAAGTTACATAGGCCAGTTATAAAGGATTGGGATCTCTGATCTTCCATAACTTAGTTGATATCAGACCTACATCTTAATCTAGACCAATAAAGATCAACATAGATAGATAATCTTGCCATTTTTCACAAATTCATTGATACCAGAACTGAATCACAGTAATAATAACACAAAATAGTCTCTGAAAGATCTAGATACACAGCTTTTTATGACTTCCAGGTTACATAGGCCAGTCATGAAGGACTGGAATCTCTGATCTTCCATAACTTAGTTGATATCAGACCTACATCTTAATCTGGACCAAAGAAGATCAACATAGATAAATAATCTTACTCCTTACCACAAATTGGATGATACCAAAACACGTTACCAAAATAATCTGATGACCTAGATGCCAATATTCCCAACTTCCAAGTTATCCTCGTGTCACAGACAATCAATACCAGGTCTGTCATAAACAAAAGGGCGCCAAAAAGAGAAACACTCGACTATCCATGAATTTTCCACATTTTTTCAAATCCTCTCGAATCATTAGCTCACAGAAGAGCGGGAAACGATCGGAATAATGCAAAAGAAAGGAAGAATACAGACGAATATAAAGCATCGACAAGGACTCGCATCGGAGGCAACCAAAGGATTAAAGTATCACGGAATATATCAAACGTATCGCTCGAATGCCACCAAGAATTCCCCTTTCCACTCGCTCTTCTGCGACGACGAACGTAAATCAGAATTTCAAAGTTCTCTCTCTCCTTTATTTCCCTTTTCTTTCTTTTTTCTTCCTTTCCTCTCTCCTCTCTTCGCCTCTTTCTCTCTCTCGCTGTGTACTTGCGCCGGCCGGTATTTAAAGTTAAGCTCCGCGTAACGATTCACGGAAAATTAACTTAAGCCGACTAGTCGTCGTTACATTAAGGCAGGAGCGTGAAACGGGTATGGGGATTCTCTTTAATTGCACTGTGCCACCGACGTCCTTTATGTTTAGTGCTCTTTCAAACGATGGCTTTAATCCTTCCCCGTGATAAATATTCATACCCATTCCGCGTCAACATGTCCAGACGAATGCCGAAATAATTTCGCGGTATTGAGTCGGCGAAGAAATTCCAAACGATTTTCAATCGAGACGGGAATGGGAAATTTTCTCGATAAAATCCTGTTAATGTTAACGATAATCCGGCACACGGTTATTCGCGTATCTTATGGGCTTTATGGGCTTTATACACCTCTTTAACGCGTGAGATATCGGCGTGCAATGACTACAGCAATAATTAGCAGACCTAAGTATATAAACAGTGATAGTAATTTTAAAAACGTATGTTTTGTCGAAGGTAACTATGAATACCTTGCTCTTAAGTATGATAGAAAGATTAACGTAGATTAGGTTTGTTCCTCGATAGAAGTTATTAATTATGCTGAAAGCAAGTATAATTTATAGTAACTGTGAAAACGACTAAATTTGGGAGTAGATAGTTTGGATGATTTTTCTTTTTTTTATTAATTTTATCTATTTTTATTTTGATATACCGAATGATTTATTAATATATGAATGTGAAGATATAATAGGATATCCCAAAATTCGCGCAAGATTTGAATTTCGCGCCATTTGTGCGGTAAAGTATTGTCAGCGGAAAAATGATGACAGCTTGATAGTTGACAGTTTAAGGTTATTAAAAATGACACACTACAGGAAAGAAGAATAATTTTCATTGTTGAGAAATATTTACAATTTTGAATTAAAAACTTGGGTTTTCTATTAAAATTACTTCCTGCGTAAATTTTCGGACACCCAGTATTAACACTAGATTTACGAAACTCGTCAATTTGACAGATGGGTTGCTCCAATTATACGATAGTAACAGATTTAGTTAACTTATATTAAGACTGTTAATATTGCAATTGTTTTTAAATTAAACTAATCGTTAAAAAAGGAAAATACACGTGATTTCCTTTACCTGTGGATTTGACAGGTGTCTTTAGAAATAGGTATACAGATAGCGTCCGTAAACCTAGTGTTAAGTATATAATAATATGCAATATCGATTGACAAAAAGTGTGAAAAATTTGAACGAACGATGTCTCGAAAATAATATAAAGTGTCGGAAATTTTAATGGGTCAGGTTATACCTCTAGCTCTATTAATTTGATTTAATGAGACCATATCATACTCGGTGAGAATGCTTTTGATCTCCAATGAAACAATGTGCCTTTCATAGGTGTATTGTTTTAGCTCGCCTGATTATATACAGCTACCTCTGTTTGATAATTTCAGTGCTGCAACAATACACCAATTTAACTAAAATTTTAATTCAATCAAGCCTTAATTACTTGGTTATTGAATTTATTTTCTACACGTGAGAATAGGAACCTCGAATACAGACCTCATTTTCCTCGTATCAATCTTATCAGCTCAAATGATCAGGTCAAGTTTGAACACTGTAAAGTTTCTTGTATTTATCGATACTTCAATTTCGTGGCGAAAAGATCGATTTCCGGGTTCATTTAGACGAGGGTACTTAGGGTATCTATTATCCGAGACACCCTGTATAAAAATTCGTATTTCACGTTTGCCATGAAGCAAAAATCGTAGGAAGGTACTCAAAGGGTTAATGCTATCGTCGTGTTCGTCGTTAACTCTCGGAGAGTTATAAACCGCGGAGTACAAGGGGCGCATGCAAATGGCTGGTTTTACCCCGTGCCGTCGACCGACCGCAAATTTCTTCGCTCCAGACGCTCCATGCTTGCCACGGAATACGTCAGGAAGCAAACAATTTCTTCAAACCGAAGAGTGTTGTTCGGCAACGCGAGGTGGAAGAAATTCTCGCGAACTTAAGACCCTCTTTCCATTTATTCGCTACCCCTGTGTGTAGAGATCCTTGCGGGGAGAGGGTGGGTGCGAGGATGTCGGGTGCTGAGGCTCCTACGAAATTTATGGGACTCATTGTACAGCAGGTGGTGTTAATCTATCAGTTGCCAACTGGGATGTTTATTAGAAGAAATTAAAATCGAACAACCGAGTCGAAGATGTAAATGTTCGCGAAATTTAGAACTCTGCTTAATCAGGGGAACCCTGAAGATCAGATAGGGTGCTGATTATGTATCTGACAGTGTTAATCTGTCATTTTCTGTCACGGGGGTTTATTGAAATAATTTAAATGGGATATTGATATTAAAATGTAAAATGTAAGTGTCGACGAAGTCTCATCTCCTTAGAGAACTTAGTTTATGAGAACTATTACTGCTCTAAATTTAGGGTATTGTCCTCGTCTGTTTGATAATATCCGAATACTATACTTATATTTTATCTGTTCTATATTTGAAAGTCTGACTGAAATTTGGAAATCTCGTAAGTGTTCATAAAGACTGATCTCTTCGGAGAACCTAATTGATGATAAATATTATTGCTCTAAATTTTGCTCTAAAATTGCTCTAAATTTAGGGTATTATCCTCATCTATTTCATAATATCCGAATACTATACTTATATTTTCTCTATTCCACGTTTGAAGGTCTGACTGAAATTTGGAAATCTCATAAATGTCAATGAAGTCTGATCTCTTCAGACAACCTAATTGATGATAAATATTATTACTCTAAATTTTGCTCTAAAATTGCTCTAAATTCAGGGTATTACCCTCATCTGTTTAATAATATCCGGATCCTATGCTTATATTTTATCTCTTCTACGTCTGAGGGTCTAATTGAAATTTGGAAACCTCATTACTGGAACCATGTTCTGACTAGAACTACGAGTCCAACTCGCGACTGTGATTGATCTGAAACTGGTAACTAACTTAGACATGTCCCTAAATTCTGAATATCGAAACAACTAAATGTCACATCAGAATCCGCAACCAAGACACAGTACAGCCAGAGTAATGCTCGGAATTATCTTGTCTTCCTTTTGCCCAGGGTCTATCTTCCCAGAGCCTGTTCCAAATAAACTCTACTAGGCCTATTCCCGATACTCCTAATCCCCAAATTTTGCGAATTCTTCTAAGAAGAAACTCTCCAATAAGAATCATAAGCGTCTCGAGTCTCCTAGTCACGGTTATTCCAGGCTGAACAAACTGGCTACCCTACGATCTTGCTTCAAAGATATCTTCGAAATCGCATTTATGTCCAGCAGAAAGAGATCACAGGGATCCGTGTATTTTTCCATGGATGCACACTGGCCTTTGAGTAGATGAACCCGAGATGCTTATGAATAGTTTCTCTTTCAAACTTTTAGCAGCTACAAATGTTATTACAAGTGCTGAGACTTTAAAGGTATAGCCAGCCACGAAACGTATTCCCTTTGTTCCGTTGTTTCACGCGACGATAATGTCCATCTCTTTGTGCAGTGCAAAGTGTGCATGCGGGGTAACATCGAACAGATGGCCAGGATAGGGTGGTGTAATACAGCAATCGCGTTATGCAGGAAATTGGTAGTTAGATAGGAATCTCATATCGTCCCGACGTGTTTTTCCCTCGTATAAATACGCGTCTATCCACCTGTCTATCCACTCGCCTTGTTACCTGGCTTCCTATCGATGATATATTATTCAGAAGCACGCTGAGCTCCCAAGAATGCGATTGGCCACGGGCCAAAGATTCTCAACGACGAACTGTCTACGCGACAGCCCTCGACAATACCAGATGAATAGTACGTATATTCATATGTCGACTTCTCCGCGATTATTCACGACCACCCGCCACGAATAAACGTGGAAAGTGTATACCTCTGTAGCGAGTCTCAGCTTGCGGATGAGATTTATCATCTACGAAGGCAGACGTCTATAGGCTATCTGGCCTCGATTACGAGTGGCTGGTCGTTGCTGTGCAATGTTTCCTTGTCTACAGGGTCTGGTACAGGGTGTCGATTAGTTAGATAACGCTTCGGATGCTTCGCGAGCTTTTGATCGAATTAATACCCTAAGCAGAGGTGAGGTGACTAAGTTAGGTGATACAGGGATGCGTGTTAAGAAACACGGATGGATAACGACTGACTGGGTTCTAGGTACACGTAGACCGAGTTTCAAGTGATTTCTAGTCACGTGGTGACGCGATCCTAATGCATCCTGACTGATGAGGACTTTGGTCTAGCGATGACTCGGGTCTGTGATCTGGTTCGAACTCTGGCTTATTATTCGTGTAGACACGTTGGTATTGGTCGATCCGTGTTCTCTGTTAGCCGTTGTTTTTCCGATTCCCGTGTTTTATGATCGTGTCTATGCGGAAGGAAAGGGAGAAAGTAGTGTTCCGTTTTTTCGCTGATGACTGATGGCTGTTTCTTGATATACCAGGTCTGTTTTTCACGTAGACGCGTTACCACAGGTTGATTTGTGTTTTCCATCGGATGTTGTTTCTTTTGATTTACGTGTTCCGTGGCAGTGTCTATTTGGAAGGAGGAAAAGTGCTACTAGTCTTCGTTTATAACCCTATTTCCTGTGCTAGGCCTGTTATTCGTATAGACACGTTGCTATTAGTTGATCTATGGTCTCGATCAGGTGCTATTTCTTTTGATCGATGTGTTCCATGACACTGTCTATTTTAAAAGAAAAACAGTGTACTATTCTCTGCTCATGTCTCTAGCTGTTTCTCGCTACACCAGGTCTGTTATTCGTACAGACATGTCCCTATCGGTTGAGCTACAGCTTCGACCAGGTGTTGTTTCTTTTGATTCGCGTGTTCCATGACAGTGTCCACTTTGAAGGGAAAGTAGTACACGTCTAATAGACGTCGGTGAGTATAATTTGACGAAAAACTGTAATTGTCAATCACACACTGGTCAACTGACGGGAATCATGATGTGCAACGTGTAAATAATAAAACGACTGGAGTGACGGGTGCTCTAAACGGATAAACTACACTCCCTATGGGGTTTCGAGACGGTTCGTGAGATGGAAGGGGATAACTCGAGTGTCTTCACTGGAAAGATACACCGAGATACCGATAAAATTGTGCATTTACCCCGCGATATTGTATTTACTCGAACCAATGCAAACTAGCACGTGAAACTTTGTCAGGGTAGCACGTGCTGCCTCGCGAAACTGCGATATCGCTGATGGAACTCCGCGAACTAGACTCGGTACGTCTCTCGAATAATTAAAACTTCAGAGAAGGAAATTTCACGGCGAATGTGCCTACCAAATGCTTGAAACAGGAACGATAGCGTAATCAACAGTTTATATCGCACTTTTTTTGCTCAGTTTGTAGACTACACACATACTACACTTTATAGGCCATTTTAAGCTTCATGCTCTTTAATTATTTGTTATCAAACATACGCAGATAGTAAGATACATCGTAAAATAGGATCAGTGTTATGACAAAGTTAATTTTGAATTCTTCTTTCCTTTTTAAAAATTATAAGATTTTGTATCACACGAAGGAACATTTAGTATAATAATTTTAAACACGAAGAAAATTTTGACTTTTTAACATGAAATGTGTAACATTTGATTTTGCAGTTAAAAAGGATATTAGAAGCCCTGAATAATATTTATATAGCTAATTTTTAAGTTCCATGGATAATTTTATCCCCATAATCTAGTGTCATAGTTTTTCTCGTAGTTATCTATGCCTGAAAATGTTTAAACATGGTAATCGTGCCTCATCGTGCATTATACCTACGAAGTTCAGACAGACAGCGCTGCCCAAGATTTTCTCGCGAGCCAAGCGAGCTTCCCCCACTCCCACGCGCCATCTGCTAGCGCAAGATCGAAGCATGCGGAGTGGGGGGTCGTGCTAGACACTTAGTGAAGGCCGGCTTCGCGTTTTTCCCTAACCTTTCACGGACCATACTCAGTATCCTCGCTTTCAGTAGCTATTCACGATTTAATTATGCTTATATATATTTTTGTTATCCCTATCTTCGATATATCTTTATATCGACGTGTGTTTATTAAATTACAAACAGAGTGACTGGAATGAAAATAAAATTCTTTAGAATTCCACTTTCGCTATTTGTAAGTGATCGAATACGTTGATGAAACGTGAAAGTTTAAATTGCACATTCGAGCTTTTGACACCTCGTCAATAGCAATGGACGTATCGCAATATTATTCTTCAAATTGAAGACTAAACGTCCAAGTGGCAACCATCGACTCCTCGATTGGTGGACCTTTTAATTACCATCGATTGGCACATGAACGCGCGATATACCTGAATTTGATGGACGGGTGACTGTAGAGAATCTCGACAGCACTAGTGCAAATCGTACTCGAAAATTTGCACTCTTTTTTCTTTTTTTTCATTTTTTATTGGACATGCGTGTAACAGTGGATGTCAACAAGGATTTGAATATCAACACCAAAGCGAGTGGTTAGGGAATGCAGGATCTTTTTTGCTGGAATTTGAGGAACTTCTTTATCATGTCCTTCGGGGAGAATTTTTCTTGCCGGACTTTTGAAATTTTCTCGGAACTTTCGACAAAGTTGTGAACTTTCTTGACTCCGAAGGACTTTGTCGGAACTCTCGAGTTTGTAATGTCGAACAACGAATCGATCTCTCTCGTGTAACTCGCAAACCAGTATTACTAAAATGTATTTGTACTGGTAGAATTTTCTCCTATCTTACTATGCATACAATCAAGACTCTTTAAACTAATTAGGTCAATTAAAATCTTCGAAACTGTAAATTTACACTCAGCTTCGCTTTTTATTAAGAATAATCTTAACTTTTTTTAAAATCTTCGAAATCTTAATTTTCTATTAAGAAAATTGATAAGATATTTTGATGAGTAATACTTAATATCGAAATATATACAAATTTTATTCGAAATTATAATTAGATTTAAATTTAAGCATCGAAACTAGCTGAATAAACAGGGATGGATAAAAGTTTTATTTAAGTGAATAATTAATTATGACAATTGAAAAGTACCGTGAGCTTCAAATATCTAAGCAACATTGAAGAATATTCGATGACGAAGTGGACAAAAATTCTATTTCAAATTTAAAAGCAAATCTGCATTTAAAAATGAAGACTAACTAGATTAAAATTGATTCAAATTAAAAAATGATGGAATCCAAATAAATGGCTTCTTTTGTAAAGTATTCACTGTTTTAAATTAGAAACCAGTTCAAGCATCTGCGAAGATAATTTTCTCAGAAAGCCTCGCCAATAAGAGAAAAATTCTATTTTAAATACCATCGATCTATATTTCAAAAAATTAAAACTAATCGAGAAGAAGTAAAATTTTTATTCGCGAGTATAATGAATCGATTGTGAAATATTAATCATGGCAATTTAACAGTGACACAGTGCAAAAGTATTACGTCTAGCGCAAAGTACTCTGTTCCCTAACCAAGAAACCAGTTCAAGCATCCGGCAAGATAACTCGATGATGAACACTCGAGGCCAGGAGAATCCTTGGAGAAGAAATTTGAACGATAACGAGTATTTTCCAAAGTTATATTTATCGAGTGGATGTGCTTGAACCGAGCTTACGAAAAACTTGGCACGTCAAGTGGCCGTAAAATGAAGATAAAACTGTTCGAAGGAGCATCGAAGAGGAGGTCCAATTGGAATTTATTTATCTAATTAGACGAACACTCCGGCGTCGCGACGAGCTGTCGGGTATAGCAGTTCTGGAGAATTAATTCAGCACCATGAGGAGCCGATGTGCCCTGAGCAATTTCGCTTTGTTGAACCGAAAATTTCTTAAGTTAAATGGTTCAGGACGGTATGACCGATGGAAATAGTTTCAGCAGAAATTAATTATTTCAGCCGCGGCTGGCTTCTGGATTATTTTCTCTTCGACGGTTCTGGAAAATGTCATTCTTGCAGCTACTGTTATTTCAAGCACTTAACCCTTTGACTGCTGTGGCCACCTAAAGGCGCTTAGAAATCTTGCCTAAAGGCGCTCGAAAGTTCTTTTTGCTGTTCAATTTTAAGTATGTACAGTAACAATTTAATGCAGAATACAAAGAAACGAATAATGTTGTTTTAATACAGTGGAATATAGTGTGTGCATTATTATTTGAATATGTAATAATTTCTCAGGAATGCGCAGCTCACGAAAAATTTCACCGTCGGTGTACATTGCACATGAATTCATACCGTATGGTACCCTTTTTTGGTATTTTTGTGGCGTTTGTTATTTTTGAGGGGTATTTTTAGGATGGTACTCCTGTTAAAATGTCCAAAATTCACGCAAGATTTGAATTTTGCGCCATTTTTGCGGTACAGTGTTGCCAACGAAAAAAGAAAGACAGTATGACAGTTGACAGTTCAGCTATCTCTGCAGGTCCTTTTAAACCCAAAAACTCGACCCCTTCATGCCTGTATAGTACCTATAGTACCTTGATGCCTAGTCCTTGAAGGCCAAAAATCGCTATTGTCCTGAAACGCCTAATAGTCCTGATGTCATCGTGGCAAAACTATAATTTATCGCAACAAATAATATTCTAGCTCATCTAGACTCCTGCGTGTGAAAATTAAATAAAAATATCGCAAGATCAAGATATATGAAAACGATAATTTTTACACATAAACGTGGTAAATTCAGTGACTAGATAATAGTCGCCTGAAACAAGTATCGATATAGATTATAAATAAACAATAGGTACATAAAACAATGACACAGTGTGAAAAAGGATGACGGTAATCAAAGATACCGATCACGTCATATATAGATATTTGGAGTGCGCATGTGCAACAGAATTGACACCCTATTGAACCCACAGAATTTATATCACGATTGTCAAACAAAGCTATCTTCGAGGAGAACATTGAACGGTACTCTTTGTTATAGAGAGCTGTTTAAATCAGCAGTTGGAATCTAAAAGGGTCTTTATGGGCGTACAAAATCAGCAATAGGAAAATCAACAATAGATAAGCTGTAACAATTACTGGGACCTGATGCCTATGCCCACAATGGCTGTAGGGGTGTTATAAACCGTAGCACACAACTTGGGTCTAGTTTCTTTATTGATCTGCTCCATCATCTTGCTAACCTTTCAACTAACAAGATGCTTGGGATTCTAGGACCACCCAGGTCAAAATAGTATTTCAAGTCTGAATTCTCTCACAAATACCAGGCCAATCATAAATACTCCCGTGTCCCATCCTTGCTGCAATCCTGGAAGATTTCTTCCCAGTTCTCTGAAGTATTCTATCGGAATCCCTACGCTCGCATATTGAAGTATTTGAACGTTTACATTCGGTATTTTTAACGAGTGAAATACTCTCATACAGTCAAACTGAAATGTTTGAAGAAGAATTATGTAGAACAAATGAAATTGGAACATTAATAGTACATAGAATATTGTAAAATGTTCAAATGCGATTTATAGTACTCATCGATATCACTATTAATCCCTTACACTGCGATTTAATTCTGAAAAATTATATACTTAAGTAGTATCTAATTCTAGTTGACTACTATATATCTATTCCATCCACCACAAAATTAAATAAAAGTTTCAGAAATTCTTCGAATTTTGAACACATTAACACGTATGAAATATAATTATGATAAATATCTAGCTTATAATCTTCAAAGATTGTTCATGAAGAACTCGTGACGAGTTGTACTCGTCATTGTGCATAATGCAAAGGGTTAATTAATAAATAAATGGTTTCAGTACGATACAGATCCATGTATCGCTATTGCAACTGTCCTGAGACGAATTTCGATCGGGCACACTAGCGCCACCATGACCCATATCTACGTACACAAGAAATCTACCGTGCCACATATATTATATTATATGAATTATATTCCAATTTTACTAACATAACCCTGCAATGTCTACCCTATTATTGACTCTCCCAAAATTCACAGAAGTAATTTTGATGGAAAACACAGGTTTTTAATTAAAAATTATAAATATTGCTCAACAATGAAGACGCGTTATTCTTCCACGCAGCACTCCATTTTTAATAACCCTTAACTATCCCACAAATGGCGCAAAATTTAAATCTGGCATGAATTTTGGAACACCCTATTTATAGCATATATGCACATATACGGTGACCATAAATTAACGTATGCATCTCACAGGACACAAGCGTAACAAGTGAAAATATAAACATTCGAATATTTTGGTACACGAATGTATCAGATCATCTTGCTCTTTAATCCCTGGCATAATTGTAATTATCTCTAAATAATCACATAAACGCAGCTAGAGATAATAGTTCTAATTAAGCCTCCGCCCACCTCGCGGTATCACTCCGTCTCTGCAGTCCTGGCCAAGCCTCTCTGTCGTGAAAGGGGCCTTTCAGGGAAACTTTTATCTCGTGAAGCATCTTTTTCAGAGACACTCGCTGCGCTCTATAGTCACGACAAGGTAGTCACGAATTTGAATAAATACCCGCAATTTCGTTTCGAGATCGTACATTCTTCGCGAGGCACTCGAGCCCAACCTAGCGAGAATTCGCTCGCCTGCGATTGCGTAATGTTTACAACTCGTTACACGCCGTGCACGAATCGGTAAACTCGGAAATTGTGAATTATTATCTATACCCGGATGAAAATTAATAGCGGAACGGGTGAAGCCGTAAAGTCGCGGAATGATAAGAAACGAGGCGAGGAGAAAGGCGAAATTCGCGCGATTGCGCCAGTGGTTTAAATCAACGTTCAGCGATTTTTGTCATAAGCGAGTCCTATCGGTGTTCCCCGGGCACGTGTGCGTAATTTACAGTTCTTTGCGCTTGGCCTATAGCAGTCTTTTATACGCCAGTCACGGTGAAACCCGCCGGTGTTGGTAATTTTATGCACGTACGTCTATTACGACCAGCTTGCAATCAGTCTCGTTTGTGTCGTAAAACAATGGCGACGAAGTTGGCGCCGATCGGCCAATACAAATGCGCCTGGCATTCTTTGACTTAGCTGCCTATGCGGCTGAATCTCGATTAAAACTTCGGCGATCGATTAATCCGACGTTTCCCGATTAAGAAACGAGCGTTGATAAATCACTACGGATGAAACTGATCGAACGTTACTTCGAACGAAGAACACTTTGAGGTTAACGGGGTCCGGATAATTTTTAGGTTATGAAATGAAAACTGTTTTATCGTTTAACAGTGGGGATGTTCATCGTGGATTTGGAATAGTGAAGATGATAATTGGGACCATATTTGGTGAGAATATGCCGACTTTTTTTTTTTTTCATTTCGCCGTGTAGGTTAGGTAAAATCGCATGGATCATACGATATTGCTTCTGGTCTAAATTAAAATGTAGGTGTCAATATATATACAGCATCGCAATCTTGCAATGTACATAGACTCGGATACTCCATGGCTTTTAGGTTGCCTTTAATCTTTTCGTGTCACTGAAGGTGACGATGTGCAACGTTCTATATTAAATATGACTGTAGTCATTTGATGTCGAGTGCTTAGTACAGAAGGTGACTGTAGCGAGATTCGACACTAATTGTAAACGTGGTATTAGTATAGTGTTACCCAGCGTCTGGTATTTATTCTATATTGGAGGTGATTATAGTATCATATTGCACGAAGTAGTTACTCTATACTTAAGATAACTATGGCGTCATCAACGTCGAACATTCACTCTATATTATCTATAATTTTATTCAACGTCGAATATCTGTATATTAAGGTGACTATAATATCTTTTGACACTAAACGTTCGCTCTGTAGGTGAAGTAATTATAGTGTGATTCAAATTGAGTGCACTCTATACTGGAGGTTTCTACTCTGTATTCTAATGATGTCTGTCTACTCTCTATTCTAATGATGCTATTGTGTCAAAAATTCGCTATAAATTAGAGGTGACTATAATATCACTTAACGTTGATCGTTCGCTCTATAGCAAGGTGACTATAATATTATACAATATCGATCGTTCGCTGTATAGCAAAGGTGACTATAGTATTATACAATATCGATCGTTCGCTCTATAGCAAAGGTGACTATAGTGTTACATAATATCGATCGTTCGCTCTATAGCAAAGGTGACTATAATATTATACAGTATCGATCGTTCGCTCTATAGCAAAGGTGACTATAGTATTATAGAATATCGATCGTTTGCTCTATAACAAAGGTGACTATAGTATTATGCAACGTTGATCGTTCGCTCTATAATAAATGTGAATATAGTATTACTCGATATCGATCGTCTGCTATATAGTAATGGTGACTATAGTACTACTGAACGTTAATCATTCGCTCTATAGTAAAGGTAATAATAGTATTATCCAACGTCGATCGTTAGCTCTATACTAAAGGAGACTATAGTATTACTCAATATCGATCAGTGCCTCTATACTAAAGGTGACTATAGTATTACTCAACGTCGACCCTTTGCTCTATACTATCAATGACTACTGAATACTCTATACTAATAGTATCTATAGTGTTACTTCGCGTCGGATACTCGCTCTATATCAACAGTATAAGACTATAATGCCACTCAATCCTAAAAACTGACTCTATACTAACAATGACTATAGAATTACTCAACATTTAGCCTTTACTCGCTATATAATTGTATAGTAATTATAGCCACACAATATCGAACATTCGCTCTATACTGAAACTAATCATAGTTATTCAGTATCATACTAAAAATAACTATAGTCATCTACTAAAATCCCATATTAATTCACAACTTTGTTAATCAACTTTGTTAATTAAAAAATATATTTGACTTTTGTCTTCGTCAGCTCTTTTTATCCCTCTCGCGTGAACAATGGCGGATTAAAAAAAACACGCGTTACTCGTGAAACTATCATCTCTCGTGCAAATTCGATTAAAATCGAGTTCGATATGTTCCCTTATAAGGCCATTATGTAAATTGTCGGGAAGTATAACCGCGTCTGTAACTAATTTCCAAGGTAGAAAAGGTTCGTTAAGGGCGCAAGATAATGGGGGAAAAAAGATATTCTACCTGGGAAGAAATTGAAATTTGTTCTCGTTCAACTCCGTATTATTATCATTAATATTCACGTTACTCGGAATAAATGAGAATGGAAATTTAATTAAACGTTTTCATGCTTACTAATTGCGCGCTTTCTAAACCGCGGTAATAATTCTTCTGTTAATTACTCTTAATACTCGAAGTACTGCATTGCAAAGCAATCAACGTATAACAAATTTTTGAACGCGACTATGGAAATTGTTATTAATAAATTGCCGTGAAATATCACGTTTCGCTATGTAACATTGCGCCTTACCCTTTCATTATTATACTTTTTAATAACTTTCCCGTGTATCAATTACGCAATGGAAAACGAAATTAATGATGAAATAAATGAAAATTAAATGAAATAAAAATTTTCTGTTTATAAAAATATACCAAATGACTCTGCTCCTTTTTCATTTCCTTTTAAAAGAATTTTTCAGCGCAATTGAGAAGTTAATTTTAACCAATTTGCTTGCTCGGCATTGCTAAAATTATTAATATAACAAAGAGGTATGAATAAATTTTATATTATATGTAAAATATTCTTTTATTATATTTTACTATAATATAATATATTTTGTTACTCTACATATCATAAATTAAACGTGTTTTAAAAAGATAATTCAGTGCAATTGAAAAATAAATTTTAACCAATTTGCATGCTCGGAATTTCTAAAATTCTAAATGTAACAAATAAGTATAAATAAATTTTATATTATATGCAAAATATTCTTTTATTGTATTTTACTATAATATAATATATTTTGTTACTGTACACAGCATAAATTAAACATTTTCTGCATTTAAAATATAATATAAAATTCTCGAGTTTAAAGGATAATTCATCGAAATCGTAGAACAACGAAGAAATCATTTAGTATTCAAGCAAGACGATGATCCAAGGCACGTATCTCGATCGTGTCGCGATTATTTACAAGGGGTACGAGAATGCATCTTGACAACAGCGATTTAACTCTCGATCTCTAGATTACCCGCCATTATACGCGATATTGTTTTCAGACAAGCTAATTTAAAATTCAAAATAGAATTATAGCCAGTGTACTTGTTCAAATTTTTACGTGGTAGTTCGAACCGAAATAATGCATAAGACTTATCCATGTAACGAATGTTGCCAAGATACAATCTGTGAACTGTTGCAAACAGGTTTAAAAGGGCGTAACAAATTTTGCGATTAATTGCTTTGTAAACAATCGTATTTCTCTCCGCGAGTATGTCGTTCGAATTATATCTAAAATTAGCAAAGTGACAGACACGTTTTATCGAATATCGAATATAAACTGAAATGTACAAATGAAATTGTAATTTCATGTTTCACGATAATACCGTTTTCCGCGACGGAATATGGATTTTTAAGAGGAAAGTTTTTAATGAATTTTTTGATAAATGTTGAACTTCTGAATCTAAGTCGGCGACAGATTGCTATGGTATTTGCCCAGCCATGTCAGGTGCCGGAGAAACGAGGGTTTAAAGTTGAGAAAAAAGCGATTTTAAGGAGAAGGAAGTCACACGTAAGCGACATATTTCAAAGTTTCCCGCCAAGAAAACCACTACACTCTATTTCTGCAAAGAAAATATATTTCTCCGTGATCTACATTTTCTTTCTTTTGTTTTATACCAGTCTTGCTGGATAATGTAGCTCAAAGCGGATCATTTACATTTACACGCTTATAAATTATTTATGGCGATTCCAATTAAATGTCATCTAAATTTACATAGGTTCGACAAATTAAAAAAAGGATATAGCAATTTCAACAGACACTTGCACGATAATTTACGCAGAATAAATTTGTTAAATTTTAGAATATTATTAATTTTACAGATACGACATAAAAACTATTCACTGACATAATTTTATGCTACACGGTATACATAGATAATATAAATTCCTTCAGAAAGGGAAGATTTAATCTTAACAAACAGTTATGTATAGTTTAATTCTACTATGGCCAATCAGATACACGTTTCTTTTGCTATACACCAAACCTAACCTAAATCTAATCATCTTTTCATTCCTGTACAGTAAACTTGAATAGTATATTACTATAGAATAGTGTACTTCCTCAAACTTAGTCCAAACCTAACCTAAATCTAGTCATCTTATTTCTGCACAATATATTTATATAGTATATTACTATGTAATTGTATGAAGTTATGTGTAATGTATTTAACTCAAACCTAGTCCAAACCTATCCTAAATCTTGCTATCTTCTCATTTCTGCACAATTTACTCATATATTATATTATTATATAATTACATGAAATTATGTATAGTGTACCTTCTCAAATCTAGTCCAAACCTAACCTAAATCTAGTCATCTTCTCATTTCCGCATAATTCACCTCTATATCATACTACTATATAATTGCACGAGGTTATATATAATGTACTTTCTCAAACCTAGTCTATACCTAGCCTAAATTTAATATTCTCATTTCTACATAATATACTTACATATTATATCAGAATATCATTGCAAAAACTCCCATATAGTCCTTAACACCTAACCCAAACCTAACCTAGATCACACTTATAATTTCTGCATGATATATTATATAGCCACGCTAAGTTACGTATGCCGTACTTAATCCAGGTTTAATCCGAACCTAACCTACACCTAGCCACCTTTCTATAATCCACTTCCAATTATACTAAATTGCATACGGTATACACCCCTATAATCAAACGACCCCATAAAAACAGCAACCCCTCGCGAAAATATCCTCGCAACCTCAAAATCCGCCGTACACACATTTCCCCAGCGCCAAGCATCGGATCCCGTATAAAAGCTCAGAAAAAAAGCGAAAACAGCGCCAGGATCGTTCCAAAGTGATTCACGGCGCCAGTAAAGCAAGGAACCTAGCAAATCCTGAAAACCGGTCAGAACACTCGAAAGGACAACGTGGACGAGCTAATTCCCAGCAGATAAACTCGCATTGGAAACCGACGCGTGTCAGCTAGGCGAAGCAGGAATTCCATGGTGCACGGTGTTCAGACGTGGTGGCGTATCGGAGAACGGCCGGCACGTACGCAGCGAACAGAACTGAGCTATCGTGTCCCACCGGGGAGAGGATCGCGAGTTAGAAACTCGATGGTACGCGACAGAGGTTTCCTTTGCATATACTTGGCGATAGGGACGCTCCCGGCGGCGCTTATCGCCGGAATTTATTGCCCAGTTTCCGGCGACGTCCTCGACTTTAAACCACCGACGTTCGACGTTAAGTGACTTTGCGGGATTTCAATGTAACGCGGCGCGTGGGGGTTGCCCGCTGGAAAGGGTGTGCGCGAGCTCGTAACGCGGGATCAAGATAATCCTCGCCGTCCATGAGCCGCGGACCCGGTCTTCCCCCACCACTGTCTGCCGGGCCAACAATGTGTTCGTACAGCGCCGCGATCGCCTAATCCCCTCACGCCTATCTAGATGCATACATCATACGCCGAATAAAGGCGTGCAATATCCTTTCCCGCTTGTTCGCCCTTTAGTTTGCGCTCCGTGCCGCGCCGCGCCGCTGTGCTTCCGGCGCGCTACGCTGTGTGGCGCGACGATCGCTTCTACCCCCACCTACCGGCCCGACTCGTTACGCGCCGAACGACTGTGCGGCCACCCCACGAAATTTTTAGCTCGTCTACGATACGTGGGTTGATGTTGGAGCATGGGGATTTCGTTTGTGCTCTTATTTTGCGTCGCAAGATGTGAAATAATGGTTGAAGAGAGGTTTGATAAGGTTTTTGTTTGGATATTGGGAGATTGTTATAGGAAGCTGTGGAAATTATTAACAGTGAAGAGTACGGTTTCGGTAAAAATATAAGAATTTTTTAAAACTTGTGATATATTGCACGCTGTTTCGTAGAAATGTAAAAAATTTATGATGCATTTCCTTTTAGACATTTAGTCTTCGTAACAGGTGAAATGTAGGCAATGTGCAGCTTGTTAAGTATCATTTGATGATACTAAATACTGACACTAACAATTTAATGACACTAAAATGTTAAATTACCTCGTAAAATAGATGTGGTAATCAGAGGACGAAATTTCATGGCGTGTCGACGTATCTTCTCCCTCGAGACTCGCAACCTCGGTATCTAAATATAAAAAGCAAAGATAAAAATAAACATAATGTCATAGGATGATAAATCAATAGTAATTAAAAAAAATATGGTAAATATTTTGGAGATAAAGTTAAAACATTCCCAATATTAAAACCGTTAAATCAACAAAAATAACTGATTTCGAATTCTCATTTTCATAATTACCGAAACATAGTTAGCGAAGTATTTAACAAATTTAATTTTGTCTATGATTATTATAATATTGGAAGTTAATTATATACGCTTTCAAAATTGCACAATCTTTTACCAAAAATTCGTCAAAATTAATAAAAATTAATTAATTCATAATATTATCTTCCGATATCATTCACGATTTCAAAGTGCAATCTTCGCTCGTTTTAGGCCTAATGCCTAGTTACCGAAACATCGTTATCGAAATACTTAACAAATTTAATTTTGTCTTTTACTATTATAAAATTGGAACTTAATTACATATGCATCCCAAATTGTATAATCTTCTACCAAAAATTCGTGAAAATTCATTAAATTATAATATTTTCAATATTATCCATGATCCCAAAGTGCAATCTTCGCTCGTTTTAGGCCTAACCCCTAGTTACCGAAGCATAGTTAGCGAAGTGCTTAACAAATTTAATTTTGTCTTTTACTATTATAAAATTGGAACTTAATTACATATGCATTCCAAATTGTATAATCTTCTACCAAAAATTCGTGAAAATTAATTAAATTATAATATTTTCGATATCGTCCATGATCCCAAAGTGCAATCTACGCTCGTTTTAGGCCTAACACGATTCCATCTTCGCGATACCGGTTTCTCATCCTCTCCCCTTCCCACACGATCGGCTTCTTCTCGATCGTTTCGACCGTTTCGATCAAGATCGAATCGATGCTTAATACCAATCGTATTTTTTAATGCTGCGATCGATGTTTGTTTTTCCTTAATAACCTGTCGAGGACGTTACTTCGTATCTTATTTGCCCGGCTGCTTTTCGTTTTATGGCCTGGGCGTGCAGATTGAAATTACCCACGGAGGGATCGAATAAACGGGAAGTCCTCTCTTCCTGAGCCTGCGAGGGGCCTCCAGACGGGGCACTTTTACGCGTGTTCGCTGCAGTTGTACCGTTGGATGAAAGGTGGACCTTAAGCCGCGTTCACGTTATGCAACTTTTGATCGATCGAGGCGTTCGGCTGAGAGATTTACACTAGGCATGCCCGTCTGACGTTTTTATTGCTCGAGATGGCTTCTGTGTCGTGTAAACCAATGTACCCACTGTTTCAGTCGCCCACCAACTAGGATTCTGCGGTGTTTACACGATCAGTTACGATTGACACCACCAGGTGTCCGCACGATCGATCTGGTCTTGCTAGGGAAATTTTAGAGATATATTATGTGACTAGTTTCAGGTATATCTCATCCGCAGTATATTTTATCCTATTACTATTAAAGTAATGCTATTACTAGTATACTCTATTATTAAAGTTATATAATATATATATTTTACTATGTATTACATATATTGGGTGTCCCAAAATTCACGCAACAAGTAATTTTTTTGTAGAAAACACAAGTTTTTAATTAAAAATTGTAGATATTGCTCAACAATGAAAACGCGTTGTTCTTTCATGTAGCACTCCATTTTTAACAACCCTGAACTGTCAGCTGTCACGCTATCCTTTTTCTTTCGTTGGTAACACTTAACCACATAAATGGCGCAGAATTCAAATCTTGCGTGAATTTTGGGACACACTGTATAATGTAAATATACTATATATAAATGTACTGTATGAAATATACTATTTAATCTATATAGTATATTCATATTCTACTAAACTGTATTAAAATTATATGATATATGTATGTATACTTCACTATACATTACATATATAATATAAATATATTATATATAAATATACTGTATAAAATATACTATTTAATCTGTGTAGCATAGTTATATTGCATAAATAATACTAATGTATATTAGTGTTAAATTAAAATTATATAATATATGTATATATACTTTACTATACATTACATATACAATATAAATATATTATATATAAATATACTGTATAAAATATACTATTTAATTTATGTAGCATAGTTATATTGCATATTGTATAGTATATTACATAAATAATACTAATATGTAATAATTGTATACCGTGCACTATCATGAGCTGCTACATAACACTATACAAATTTCGTACTATATTTCACGTAATACGTCTAATTTTATTAAAGCACGTTACACAATAAATTTTCCCACGTAACAAGCTTGCGAGTGATAAAACGAATAAAATTCTGCCAATTAATTTTAACACCGTGCCAGTTAACTGGCTGCCACATTTGCTGCGAAGTCGTAAACTTTTATGAACCCTTTGTAATATAGGAATTTACAGCTTACAGTTCATAATTTGTAAATTTACTAATTAATCGAATATTTCCTTATCTCGTTGAATTCTCGTGCAAACATATCCGTTCTATAAATTCTGCAGGTACTATAGAAGTAAACGATCATGCCGGAAATTAAACAATTTCGAGTTATCGATTATATGCTAGTGGATAATTCTGGGACATCGGTTAAACGCTTATAATACTAGTTTTTCCGATGATACTCTGTATTAGCGCGGTAATCTGGCATTGTCGGTTCAATTTTCTGCTGCCTTTGGTCTCGGTAATTCGCTGTACACCTACGTACCGTGTTGCCATTAAACGCATAACACAGTTATAGGGTGCAATTTAATTAGACCCGAAACGATTTGTCGAACGATCGGACCACAGTGTATGACATACGCTTTCTCGTGACTTGCCATATTCCTTTCGGTCACTCTCACGAGTATGCAAAATAGTACAGGCTGGCCCACGCGTTTGGGGCAAGCTGTATATGTAATACCAAAGATGAAATAAAATATCACGAAGGAAAGTTCCGAATATAATAACGGAGCTGAACAATTTTCGACCTTTTCGAAATTATTATATATTCTACTCTTTTTCTTTTTATTGATATTTTAATTGTGTCATTAAAAATCTAATTGAAAGCGTGTATGAGGCAACAGTGATTTCCATTTTAAAATAGGAAATTTTTAAGAATTTATTTGGGAAAGAAATTATTTAGAAAATTGAAACGATTTTTCTTTCTTTCTTTTTGGACTTAGAAAAGTGATCACAGATTATTGAAAAAAATTGTAGGGAGTAAATATGACTGAAAAATTAATTCAGGTATACACGTGCTCAGAATACCCAGTTATACTAACGATGGTTCGATGTGAAATGGAATGAAATTTAATTAAATTTTAGTTTGTCTAGATTTGAACAAATTGACAAAATCGCGCCATTTTAAGGGAAGTGTGACATTTCGTGTATAAATTCGTCCCGTTATTGCCGAGCAAAAATATGAAGAATTAAGTTATCGAAAAAATGGCAGGACGAATTTCGCGAGGAAATATTGAAAATTGACAGAGTTGTCGGGGCGACAGTTCTTGGAAAAACGTGTTACGAAAATAACGCGTTCGAAATTTGAAAATTTAGGCTGGTATTCAATCAATTCGCTAACGAGATTGCTCCGTACAAACGATATATTAATCTCTCAGTATGGGTTAATATATTTACATTTTTGTAGAATTTACTTATATACACGTTTAAATGAGATGAAAAATGGCATATTTAACATCGATTTATTCGAAAACGAAGCTCCACGCGAGAAAATATCATTCTACATTTTGGACTTAGTTTCCTATGCAGATTCACCTTTTTACGATTTGCACTACCACGTGTGAAACTCTATATATAAGAATAAAATCAATATAAAGGATATACTCTCAACTAGCTGCTATAGATCAGTAACAAAAGATCACAATGACAAAGCACTTTCCATTGCTACAGGTAGACTTATCATCATCAATAGCAAAGTAAGAATCACAATGACAAAGTCTCTCCACTGCTGCAGATAGACTTCTCACCATCAATAGCAAAGTAAATCATCACAATGGTAAAGTATGATCCATTGCTATAGATAGACTTCTCATGATCACTAACAAAGTAAGAATCACAATGGTAAAATACCCTCCATTGCTATAGATAGATTTCTCATCATCAGTAGCAATGTAAGGATCACAATGGTACATAACTTTCCATTACTACAAATAGACTTTGCATGATCAATAGCAAAGTATGGATCACAATGACAAAGAACATCCCATTGCCATAGATAGACTTCTCACCATCAATAACAAAGTAAATAATCACAATGGTAAAATATGATCCATTGCTATAGATAGACTTCTCATGATCACTAACAAAGTAAGGATCACAATGACAAAGGACATCCCATTGCCATAGATAGACTTCTCACCATCAATAGCAAAGTAAATCATCACAATGGTAAAATATGATCCATTGCTATAGATACACTTCTCATGATCACTAACAAAGTAAGGATCACAATGGTAAAATATCCTCCATTGCTATAAAGAGATTTCTCATCATCAATAGCAAAGTAAGGATCACAATGATAAAATATGATCCATTGCTATATATATACTTCTGATGATCATTAACAAAGTAAGAATCACAATGATAAAATACCCATTGCTTCAAATAGACATCTCATCATCAATACCAAACTAATCAACACAATGGTAAAGTATGCTTCATTGCAATAGATAGATTGCTCATCATCGGTATCAAACCGAGGATCACGATAACAGAGTACTCTCCATTGCTACAAATAGACTCCTCACCATCAGTAACAAAACGAGCGAACAAAGTGCATACTCTCCACCACCACGAACAGACTGCTAACCAGTAATACCAAAGCAACGATATCACAGTGGCAAAAGAACAGAACGAAATATCCTCGCGTAACTCTGAACCGGCAAGATTTCAGACAGGAACTCTGAAAGGCACCAGGCGAAAAAAGCACAGTTTATTTCCGGGCAACCCAATACCAAGCAGCTGTCCACCCAACCAAACCGGCCAGCTTCCGTCCCCACGAGGCTAGGTCCTCATTCGGTTCTCGGTTCGCGACACCACGGGATATATTAGCATCTTTTATTAGGTGCTGCCGCAGCACGGTGTCAAACAAATCTGCTCGCGCCCAACGGCCATCCGTTATACACACCTACGTGCCCCGTTCGGCCCGTTTTATTGGCCTGACTCTGACACTCTCGGCACCGTGGGGAAGCACCGTTCGGCTGTCCAGCGATCGTAAACTCTAAAATACACGTTCCCGACTGGCTTCGCGATTTACTGTTCGCGATTCCGCGACCGTTGCGATCTGTCGCCCGTGACGGCGAGAGAGGAGCAGAAGTCAGCCCCACGAACGGTTCTCCAGTGATCATGCCAGCTAGGGGTACCCTTCGTACCTCTGCTCGATCGTACGTGGATTCGTGCGATTGCACACACGGTGGAAGTAATGATCCTCTCTTTTTTCATTCTCCCTTCCCCTTTACCCCTCTTTCTTCTTTTCGATCGAGCCATGACACGACCGCCATCGAAGCAGACGCAGGCCATTGGAATGTTCTTCTCGCGTGGTATCTGGATAAAGATGCTCTTGACCGAGCTCTCCGACGACGTGAGACACAGTGAATACAGGCTGTCCCACGCGAGTGGGACTGAGTTGTGGCTTCGAATCGGTCGGAGATGGAAAAAGGATTCTCGCGAGGAGAAATTAAACGGCACGTGATGTGTGGATGTGGATGGAGGCGGGTTCGGTTGTTTCTTTTAACTGGAATTACATATAGCAAGGATTATGCAGATGAGACAGGTCTGGTGGCTGTTTGATGTGATTAGAAAAACACGTTGGCAAGAAAGGTGACGGGCCCAAGGACGAATGGTTCGTGGAATAAGGATCTATCTTGAATGACAGTGCTAATGCGAAGAATGTACTTTCATCAGCAACGAATGTTATTAGCTCGCGGTAATTACCGCTGGCGCCACCAGGTGGCTGCCTGGTGGAACTGATGTTTGTGAAATTTAAGAAATACGTGTTATGACGAGTTTTAGATGTTTTCTTCGTGTACCGTGTCTTATTTGCCATTAGCAAGTATATATATTTCGTTATATATTATTTGTATTATATAAATATACCAAATGTAAGATTGAATATCTAATTTATGTAGTATACTATGTAGTATATTAATATAATTTGTATGCCTGTGTAGTATATAGTATGCTATAGTATGGTATAACATACTAAATGAAAAATATAGCAAATAAGTTATAGTAGTACTTCAAAAATTGGAAATAAAATTGTACAGGGGGTGTCAAAAGTTCGTGATCCTATTTATAAAAGCAGTATTAATTATTACAATTCTTCTATAAGATTTTATGATGTTTCACCTAGAAAATACCAATTTTAGAATCTACGTGCATTAAGTAAATATTTTTTGATCCTCTCTGTACCCATGATGGACATATAAGCGGTGAGACCTTTTTCCATGACATTCTGCATATATAGCAAAGTAAATGACATAAAAATTATAGTGATACGTATATTTGTATAGTATATTTTATGCTATAGTATAGTGTATCATACTAAATGAAAAACATACCAAATAAATTATAGTAGTATTTCAAAAATTGGAAATAAAATTATACAGGGGGTGTCAAAAGCTTGTGATCCTATTTAGCAAAGCAGTATTAATTATTACAATTCTTCTATAAGATTTTATGACGTTTCACCTAGAAAGAACCAATTTTAGAATGTACGTGCATTAAGTAAATATTTTTTGATCCTCTCGATACCCATGATGGACATATAAGCGGTGAGACCTTTTTCCATGACACTCTGCATATATAGCACAAAGAGCGACAGAAAAGTAGCCCAAGAAGCGTAAAGAAGAAATGTTTATGTGGGCCAGAAGCGACCCAGTCATCGTCGTCCGCAATCCGCCATCGACAGATTAATGCGTGTTACCGTTCAAACAGACAACGATAGATCGAGTCCCAAGATCGTACGTTTATCTCCGTGCTAAGTGAGTCGAGACCAACTTGCTTTCCTTACCTAGGTGAATTGAATCCGCGGAGTTTACTTTGGGTAGGTTAGTTGGGTTCCGCTCTACACAAATGGCCGTGACAGGCGTTGTAATTCTGTCTGGCTATGATTTATGTCGCATTTGAAATTTTATTCCACGTCCAACTCTGACATACTCGTAGTGGTAATATTGATAGGCTGGTCATGAAATTTATCGGCTCTCCGTAGATTTAATTTGCGAATTTTGAAATGATCCGACGAGGCTGATAAACAATGGCGTCGATTTATCATCGTTACTACGAGCGCGTGAATTATCACAATAATTCAATCGCCAATAATGGGTCCCCACAGCTGGCCCGAGATTCCACTTTTTAACGCACGGGTTTCGTTGCAACTTAACTTCACCGATGAACGATGGTCGATATTTTATTATCATTACTCTTAGAGCATCATGAGGCTCATGGAATGTATATGGAGCGAGGCAAGAGTGTTTGATAGACTCTTCATTGACTAACGTAAGTACTGTGCCTCAAAGAAATGGATCACAAGGCAACCAAGAAAAACAAGTGTGGCTTGATATTTGTTCCTCAACCTTAATCTCGGTCTCAAAGAAGTAATACCGAGTATGCTGGTTTAAGAAAAACTAGTGAGACTACGTTCGAACTTTTGGATTCAATCGATCTACATAGACATCTCAAGAAACTGGGATTCAGAACGTCTAAGGAAAACCACCGAGTCTTGATACTTTCTTTTGGATGCAACTCGCATAGGAATACCAAAGAACTGATACTCAGTGCACCAAATTGGAGTAAAAAGATGAAACTCTTACTTCCCTTCACATTCGTCTTACCTGGATCACCTGGATCACCCGAATACCTAACTGGAGAGACAAGTGACTCGACAATTTTTCCTTTCAATTCCTTCCAACAATGTTTCCTTCGAATTTAATTCCCTGCAGACCAAAAAGAAGCACTCGATCCATGTACCTAAGGTAACTAGTACCTGGAACCTAATCTAGACTTTCGAATCCTATTCTCAATCCCAAACTATATGGAACTCAACATAGTACTCCAAAGAAAATGAAATTGAATGCATCCAACTGAAGAAACCAAGGACCCAAGGTAATCCAGGCCTTTGGATTCTGCTTGCCAAGGTACCCCACAAGAAACGAGCTCGATGCTGATAACTAGAAAAGGAAAAACGTCAAACAGAACTCAATTCAAACTTTTCGATTGAATCGCCCCTAGGTATGTCAAGGAAATAGAATTCAAATTCGATGCACCCTTCCCTGTCATTCGATGTCATAGGTACTCCAAAGTAGTGAAATCGATGTGCTTAACTATTTGTACGAAAATCAAGTGGCCCTCAAGTTCAGCTTGCACAGGTATCTCAAAGAAGTGGAACTCAATCCACTTAAAGTACGGGGAACAAGTAAGACTCGACTCGAGTTTTCGATATCAATCCACTATTTCCAGTTCAGAACTACCTACGATGCAGCGTGGCGTGGCGTAGCTGCACGCATTTGATCTGGATCCGGCTTAAGGTTTCAACAGCACCGTTCTAACGCACTAGCGAATAAATTCGATCCATATTCTCGGTGCACGTACCACCGAGGCTTGCTTCAGCCGAATGTTTTTCGACGTGGAATCTGTTTTCGTGGATGGTGGTACGGTTTTAACTGCGCATAGTGGCACAGGGGAGGGAAAAAGAGAGGCGAGGCGAGGAGAAGACGCTAAAAGGCAGCTGGTGGGAAGCAGATACATATTTACACGCCTCGGCTTGATGATTTTTACTGCGCCACGAAGAAGAAAAATACAAGAATTACGCGAAGCTGCTCGAGACACGTAGCAGAGGTGCTTCAAGAAAACGTAATGCCCTCGAAAAAGATAGGGATGGAATGCTGTGTACATATCCTTGCACAAATGAAGATTTTAAAATTCAGTGGTCCCTTTTTCACCCGGGTTTCCTTCCTTTCTTTCCGTTATTTAAAGTCTGGTAACCTAGTTATACAGGATGTCCCAGCAACAGTGGTACAACCGCGAAGGGGTTGGTTCTACGTGAAAAAGCAAGTCGGAAATGAAGAATAAAATTTTTTCGTTCGAAGCTTCCTTATCGAGAAAATCCACTTTAAATATTCACCAAGTACGCGTGCACCTAATTTTGGCTTAGTACAATCGATAATACAATATTCCTAGAATATATTCCCAAATTTTCGATTCAGTCCTCGCGATATTAAGGTCTCCACAGCATGTTTATTGCATGCAAGTATATGAGCGCGCACTTTAAACGCGTTTTCCTTGAAAGCACTTTTTCAAATTGGCGGGAAAGATATCTCAAAAACTAGGTTACCAATTCGCTTGAAATTTCGCGTACATATACCACGATATATATACGAGTCGATAAACTTAAAAGTTACACAAAATTGATCATTTAAACAACCTTTTTAAAAACATTTCTTCAAAGTATCCTCATTTTAACAATCTTCAACTTTTTCATATTTTTACAGGTTCATCGACTAACTATATTAACTATGGTCTATTTATCTAAGCTATAGTTAAGTGCACGCGTGAATATTCACAGTTAATTTTCTCTACAACGAAGCTTCGAATGAACAAACTTTATTCTTTATTTTTTATTTGTTTCTTCACGTATAATCACGCCCTGTTCGATTGTACTTGCTGGGACACCCTATATATTGGAACCAAACACGAATAAAGAGCATTTGGCATGGTACAACTCCACCGTGTTATACTTTCGTGGGACCATTCGTAACTGCACAACTATAACTACAACTATAGTTATCCGCATTAGTCTCTATTTGAAAGATGGGACACCCTATATATTGGAACCAAACACGAATAAAGAGCATTTGGCATGGTACAACTCCATTGTGTTATACTTTCGTGGGACCATTCGTAACTATTCAACTATAACTATAGTTATCCGCGTTGGTCTCTATTTAAGAGATGGCCGACCGCCATTTTACTTACACTGCAGTAATTGTCCCACGACCATAGACTCGTGTCACCAAATAATTCGTATCTTGTCATTTACACATTTTCATATCATTATTATCGATAAACATTAGCATCGTTCAATCTCTACAAATATTTTCAATTATTACAAGTTAAATAATTAATTCGTAACCCAAGAAGTAGCAATACCGCTGTTCCTACTTACTGTTCCTACTCGAGCAGCACAAATTGTACAATAGCAATCGTTCTATCCACGTTTGCCAATTACGAAACAGCCAGATCGTTGCAATGTCAATATCGTTAGGATGATAGAATTTATAATTTCGAATTTGCAGTCAGATAACGAACTTTCGCAGTTTCAGGATGCTTCGGCAACGGCGGTCGTTGCTGCCTTGAAAAATCGATACCAAATACGGTTGGTCCCAAGCGAGATTCGGAGCACGTTCTATTTGCCTTTCATTGTTCTATGAAATCATAAAACGGAGTATAACATTCCAACCTGACGCGACGATGTGCAGCACGTCAAAATAGCATACACGCGATCTATCAACGTCGCCGTGATAACTGTCCCGAATTCTGCGTCTCCGCGTTCCCAGACAAAACTCATCGTTAGTATTGCGAGCATTACGAGAGAAACGTTCGCGAATATGTAGCAGCTGTCGTGCCCCGGAAATGCAGTAACCGGGTGCGCAATTCGTATAATACGCTGTCGTTCACGGAGAACCGTGTAACAACGATTCCACGCTCCAGCAAGGCTACCACGCGACGAAAAACGTAGGAATTTCTTGCTGTCGACGTGTCGCGTCGTTCCGTCACCTTGCATGTTTACACTGCAGCCTGAACCGTGTGTTGCTTCCTCTTTTTCCGCTGACACGTGACGGAGTGGACAAGAACGTGTCAGAAAACTGATTCCTGTAAACAGAACTAAGTAGAGTAGAACGTTTATGAAGCGACGTAAGAATAGGATGCTCAGCCATCGAGCTATAACTCGGATCACGACACTGGGGTCTACTGTGCGTGACCGAAAAGAAGTCATCTTGCTCGGTTGCGGGGCAATAGGGGTTTCCATTTGTTCCGCCTACACTCTCGTTAGTAATACCCACTCTTCTATGACACTCCCAAAACTACTACCCCAAGTTCGATAACGTGATACGTTAACATGGGCAAAAGATATCCGCGAAAGAAATGTTACCTCAGAGTTAACTTACAATGAATTGGAAGCCTTCTTCTGAGAGACTAACCGACCTCTCTAAGACACATCTACAGCTGTACCCAACTCCAGAGAGAGCGTCAAGAGGGTACGTAACACGGTTCGCCTAAACCCCCAGTTCCCTTCAAATGTTAACATAAAACATTCATTCTTATATCTTATGAACTATTTATTTGTATCTTATATCCTAGATTGATTTTTGTCTATAGCTAAACTAATAAGTTTATTTTTTCAACATATATATTATTGTATTGAATGACACTGTTATATACGATAGTATTATTCAGTATACTAGTTATTGAGATCAGTGTTTAAGTCTAAATTGGGATCTAAAGAGTCGTCCAAGTGATAATTGACAGATTGGATGATAGGGAGCTAGAAAAATTGAAACTCTACTTTCTATACTAGAATAACCTCGTTATTTCATTGATATTAATTTATCATTATTATTGATATTAATGTCAGTGTGTATCACGTAACGGGATTATGCTGTTTAAATATCATGTTGAGGAATGTCGTTGCGTTGGGCTGTACGTGCGACTAATGGTGGATTAAGATTGGACCGCAGCGCCATCTCGGTCTTATTGATACTTAAGATAGAATGCGATCGCAGCACTCTTTACAGCATGAACTAGAGCAAGCGTAATCGTGCGTAAACGTAATCGCGAAAGCTTATTGACAGTTTCCGATAAGGTTTCTCTAATAATCCCTGACACTCAATGATAAGTTTTGCACTTGTAAGCGTTTTATCGTGCCAATTTTTCGCCGTTGCTAAAGCGACTGCAGAAATACGAGAGAATCGTAAGATATGTTGGAATATTTGTTGGTAAATAAGAGACTTAATGCATGACTGAAGGTAGGAGTATTTCGAAAGTGACTATTTGCTAATTAAGAGGTAACACGTAGGTAAATGGGTCTTGTTTAACGAGTTGTCGATTGCCATCAGCTTATCACATAGAGTGGATTATGAAATGAACATGTTCATTCATCCTCTGTAGGACATTGAGTATCCTGCCCACCTTGACAGCCGAGAGGTTAGCAAGACAGTAGTACAGGTCAACGAAGAGACCAAGTCTAACCTCGAGTGTTGTTAAATGTGTCAACACATGATGGTTTGTGACATGCCTATGGCTTCAAGGATGCAGAGACGAGGTAGCAATAGGTTACACTTACAACACTGATCACTGTTGGTTCCGTAGCCTGACATGTCACTTGACTGGAATCCCTGTAGCACAAAATATAAGAGAACGAATATCGTGTCTACGAGTTACCGATATACTCGTACAATATCAAGAGTCTATAACATGTTTATTGTTATCAAGATTATAGAGATCAAGTACCAATAAATCAAATGGATCACAGGACTTTGGATTGTTCGCTCTGATATATCTTAATTGGAGTCCCTATAATACAAAGCGTAAAACAGCAACTATCAGGCCCATAAATTCCTCCTGTCAACAGTTTGTAACGTGTCTATTGCTATCAAAGATGCAGAAGCCAGATACCAATACACCACGTGATCCAGGCAATTGCTGACTTTCTGCTCTGACGTGTTACTTAATTAGTGTCCACGTTGTATAAAGTATTGTTGAACGTTCCCCTCAAAAATAGCTTTGTCTGACATCTGTTTCATAAACCTTAGTCTCCACAGTTCTGACTAACTAGTGTAACGAGTCTAACGAGTCTAACTAGAATACTGACTGCTTAAATGACCACAGCTTGGGACCAAGTCTGATTAGGTCGAAGCTGAGAGGTCGCTTCTAAACTCGTCTCGCTGTAAAAATATATAAACTAGTTGTACAATGAAATACAGAAATTCGTATCTGTTTAAAATGTTCTACGTGTGATACACTTTTGAAATCGACCAAGAACCTCACAGATATTTCGCAAGATATTCACAGAACCTAGCAAACCTTTTTCGTGTCGAACGTGCTCGAGTAATTGACACTTCGCGGAACATTGTGCCGGTCTGCGTTTAAATAGGGCTAATCCCTGCTTTTTGACTGACAGCGTGTAATTTCTAGAGGAACGTTACACCACGAACTTGCATAATAAACGCGAAATACGAAGTCGATCCGCGTTAATGGTTTAACGAGGTAAAAAGTTGTCGAGCTTTGACAAACTCTTTGGTTCACCGTTGGGAATACGAAATGTGCACACACCGAGTGATACAGGGCGACCCAGAGCCTGTGGACCTAACTTCGATATACCTCAAAGGTGTATTTGGAACACTAAACCGAGGAAAAGAGCTAATACGATTTTTAATCTTCTGTTCATAAGTTCTGCACCGTTCGCTTCGCTTCACAAGAGTTAACACCTGCAGTTAGATATTAGTTTCTAGGTGTCTCTTTATAGACCCTCTCAACCGTTTAAAACTGCTGGATATTGCCAAGATTCTTTGACAATCTTCCTCAATACTGAGTCAGAGTACCTCGATTTCACTGGTGTGTCGTAAAGGGAAGACTCGAGGTAGCCCACAAATAAAACTCCAGAGGACTTAAGACCAGCTATTCAGCTGGCCAGTTGATTGGTCTTCCAAAACCAATCCATCTATTTGGCAAGTGCTTATTTAACACCAGAGCTGGTCAAAATGGTTAATTATGTGAGAACCGTTAAAGAGGAAACATGAGTATGTAATGTTTAATAAGTGTGACAGAGAGAGAAGAATTTTCTAGAAAGTGTCAATCAATTTGTTCGTTTAAAATAATTTATTGCGAGTTGTTTTCGTTATTTAAATATTTTTATCTAAATATACTAATGTTTTAACTGTTGATGGAACGTAGAAGATATTGGTGTGCATTTCTATCCACAAAAACGTTAGAGTCAGTGTCATGGTATTAGCGTTGTGTTAGAGCTGTAGAATTAAACTAGCTTTAAATTGTGTATCAAGCAATAGTTTATATTTTAAATATACTTCATTTTTACTAAATTAAAAATTGTGCCCTATCCCAACTTCCTCCTTATCCCCTCCCCTTATACTTATTATTACGTTATCATACCTAAACAATGCATCTATATGGGCCATAGGAATGAATTCAAAATTCCTGCTTATAAGGCATGAACAACCAAAAACAAAGATAGAGTGTCGTTAGGAGTAAGACGTTACGTGTTTCGTGCATCAATTGTATAGTGCGTAGAGAAAAAGAGAGAGAGAGAGAGAGAGAGAGAGAGAGAGAGAGAGAGAGAAATACTTTACTCTTATATGAGCCGTTCACTGCACAAATTGATTAACTCCATAAAACAAAAAGAGGAGAAATGCAATGAAATAATGTATATTGTTTTTTAAAATTCCCTTTATAATTTAAATCGAAATAAATATCGTAGAATGCATAAATACAAATGTAACTTTCATCCAACGTTCTATAAAATTTATAAGAAAAAATAGCCAAAAGGTAATCGTTATTAATGTTACAATTTTTATGTTACTGGAAGAGTTAATCGATTTGGCAAGTGAAAAAAGTAATAAATTTTAATTTTACTAAATTTTGCTTAAATTCTGATAAGACGGCACTAAAAAATTCACCGTTATCATTCATGGCTTGCTGGTGCATTTGAGTTGCATTATTGCAACGATTTACATTAGAGTACGGAGTTAATCAAAGTGACCTCTGAAATAAATTATTTATTATTCAGTGGCTACAAAATTTTTGTCGTTTAATGGTGTTAATCTTAATTATCAGGGAAAGTTATTATAAATATAAAAAGTTATGACTATACCAAGTGCTTTGACACTAAAATTTAACATTTCTTAAAAAGTATAGTTAATCGATTTGTACAGTGAACGGCTCATATTTTGTCCGACTCTTCTCATTAAATATATTTCTGTTCGTTTCGTTACTGCGTCTATAATTCCACATGCTCATTTCAAATCCAACAATCTAAACTTAGAAATCTCAAAAGTGTCGCAAACTTATAACAGTTAAAGCAAGAAACCAGTCATACAAATTGCAACAACGGTAAAGGATATTATAGAATAAAATTGCAACCAATATCCGCAATTTCTTTCTCCACTTTGGTATCTCGAATACGATCACGATGTTATGCCCCGGTATTCTGAATCAGCCTGTACAACGGTGCAGGAAGTAACGTAAACGTAGATCAAAGACGGTGGCCTGATAAAAAGACGGGGAACGAGGGAGTAGGATCGAAGAAAGGAGAAAGAGGGCGAACGAATTGCCGCTTCTTTGCAAACTCGGAGTTTCTAGGTGCTACCGGCTCTGCCGAATAAATGATGGCGCCTACTTGCGAGACATTATTTAACTCCTTACGCGACGAAATCTGTTTCGTAGCAGATTGTTCTGCGAAATATCGCACCTGCGAAACTCGGCAATAAAGTGACGCCATGCGACCACGAAATCCTGCGGCCATCTTCGTTCCCCGATATCTCCGACTTTATCTCTCGAATTTCCTATTATTCTCGCCGCATCCGGATAAGAGGCATCAGATACTTTCCTGCAACTATGAAACCACTATGAACGCTTTGTAATATCGATCAAGTATTATATCCCATATTCGCGTCCATCGTCGGCTAGAAATAGATAATTTACTATTTTATTTTTATACGCGATATGTTACTATTATTGATATTTCGGATGCTATTTTCAGAAAAACGAATCGGAAACCGACCAATGCCGACGTAGGGTCTTATTTTAGGAAAACTAAATTGAAAATCGACTAATACCGTTACGGAAGGCTACTTTTAGAAACAAGCTAGCTGAGTTGCCTGATCTTTACAGGGTGGTGAAACGCAGGTCAATGGAATCGTGATCGTCACAGGGTGCGAATCACGGATCGGCAAGGTAGCATGATTTTCACGAGAGCAAATCGCTAATCGACGAATCATATCAGCCAATTAGCGATTGACAAAAGCACGTCAGCGAGCTTTATAAAGGGCACAGAAACAGGACCCTGGAGGACACAGAAAGATTCCTGTCCTCTCTTCTAAAGAAGAGTAGGAGTTCAAAGATTTTCTGCTATAAAGCTGACGATATTCTTTTCAGCAGTAAATAAGAAGTCATAATAGTAATAATTAACACGTTAAGTGCCTTCAAGTTCCCTAGGGACCGTCGATAGACTTTCCGTTCGGGCCCGGCCGATCCTCAGGGACCGAACCAGACTAGGACCAAAAGGTGCTAACTTTCGGTGTTCAATTTTTCGCCATCTTTGGACCTAACGTTTGGGAATTCCTGCTACAACAATTGGTAGAATATCTCCGAATTTTATGAACACTTCGCCCGTCGCCAGTGGCCCAATTGACGGCCACGTCTGGGCCTGAACGGAACGGCAAGCAAACGGGCTGGGCATTTGACGTGTTAACCCTTTGCACTCGACGATCTTTGGATCTTTCTGGCTAAAAATAAGTAGGAATTCAAAGATTTTTTGCTATAAAGCTGGCGATATTTCTTTTAGTAATAAATAAGAAATCGTATAATAATTAACACGTAGAATTATTTGATTTCAGTACCTCGCACACCGTTGCATTATCTTAAATTTGACGTATTAATGAATATCGAGCTTCGAAATTTTATCTAATGGCGACTGCGGAGCGCCTATCGAGCGCAAAGAATTAATACCGTAAATCTGAAGTATTCCTGACACTGTATCGTCGCAATATCAGTCGTGGATAGATACTGGGTTGTATTAAAACCTGGAGAAAAGAGAGCACAGAGGTGCTGTCTTGCGTGAGTAACGAGGTGTTGCCAGCAACCCAAATAGAAGTTCTTCAAAAATGCACATACATCTCCGCTCGTTTCCTGTTATCTCGCAACATCCTCGATTTTCTAGCGACATAACTTTCATGTCTCTGAGCAGGCTATCTCAAATGTGACACGAAGTGTTTGTTATTCTTCTTAGTCTGCTCTCTGCATTTCATCCCTGCTCGTTGCAAATTATCTGCGTGTTTCGAAACACACTCTTCGGTTAATAAAATATTTTTAACGATCTACACATTCTTTGGGCGAGATGAAACGACCGTAAATAAATGAACGTATCAGAATGCAATAATGCAGAAGCAATATTCTAGATATCTGGTAATCTGTCACTCCTTAGTGCACTAGTAAGTCGAACAGGTTTGAAAATAATTCTTCCCGTTGCACGTTGAAAATAAGAAATCTAACAAATGATTGGAAATAATTCTTCTTGTTACATGTTGAAAATAAGAAATAACAGTTACACGTACATTAGATGAAAACATTGACTTTCTGACCGATTTCCTACAAAATTTTAAACGTCAATTGCGAAACACCACAATTACAGAATAACTTTAAAATTTTACACAAGCTTTCTAGAAATTGTAAAACCTTTGTTCTTCCATTTCTTTTATGTATCGCGTGAAATTTTATGTTTACACAGTTATATACATAAAAGGCTTCCAATCCGTTTACAAATAAATAAATAAATAAATAAATAAAGAATCTAAAAAATGATTGGAAATAATTTTTCCCATTACATATTGAAAATAAGAAATCTAACAAATAATTGAAAACAGCCTTTATGTTTCTTTACACAGTTATGTATGCATAAAGGGCTTCCAGTCCGTTTACAAATAAATAAATAAATAAGGAATCTAACAAATGATTGAAAATAATTCTTCCCGTTACATGTTGAAAATAAAAAACCTAACAAATCATTGAAAACAGCCTTTATGTTTCTTTCTTGCTATATCCTGAACTCTGTCTCCTGAATGGATTTATCATTTATTATTCCTATCTGAATCATTATTACAATAATTATAATTAATATTATAAATGATAATATAAATATAACAACTGTGATAATTACTTTTAACAATTTCTTTTAAGTAATTATTTTATAAGCTACTTTCGCCATTATCAGTTCACAAAATCTTTTATTAGACCAATGGATACCCTGTTTTCACGGTACCCCATAACACCCAATTAATTATAATCAACGACACATGTTTACAAACTCAAAACCAAGTTAAACCAACACCATACAAAATTACCCGATACGTAAAATTAAATTTTAACCAAACACAGGTCCGCTAAATTTCCGAACATGCTCCTCCGCGAAAATAAAATTTCTCCGAGACAATTTTGTCGCAGTCCCTCGACTTTTTCCACCGACAATTATTCCCAACGTCTACCCAAAGTTTCATAAACATCAGAAGAATATTTGCGCCGAGCATCGTCCAACAAGCACGTTTCCTGAAAACAGCTGCAGCCAAGATTGGAGCAGCTGATAAAGCTGAATAAAAGGAAGGGGCTACCAAGAATGATAAGAACGTAACTGAGAGGAGGTGCAACGTTGAAGCTTCTTTGCATGTGAAAATTGTAATATAAAACTAAACGATAATGTATATGATACCATGAGGGCGGTTTGTGTGCCTGTACGCGATGGCGTCTGGGATACTACACTGAACGGAGAATTTATGGAGCATCGTGTCACGGTGTCGGAGTAGTAACAATAGAAATGAATGCGAGCTGTTTCACCGAACTGACTACGGTGCCGTTATTAAAGCCCGTTTTTACCTGTAAAAACCTGGCAATACGCTCGCGGATTTATTGCCGCCCCCATTTTTATTCCTTTCCTTCAGGAGCGATAAATCGTCTTCAAAGAAACTCCACACAGTCGAAACTTAATTACGTGGCCCCGTTTCCCCTAACAAGTTTCAAACTCAATTTTCTCGAAAACAAAGACTTCCCGTTGAAAAATTTTATTCCGCGTTCTTTTTTTCTCCCTTTTTATTATTAACGTGGAATTTCACTGCGGAATTCATTCCTGCACGTGAAATTTCGCCATTTGGTATACTCGGTGTTGCGACCTCTATTTATGCGTATCGTACAACGAAATTTTTCCAGAGGGTACCTTCCTCTGGCGATGCTTAATGAAGATCCCGAATGATGTTAAAGAAATGCAAGTAGGTAACGCAATCTGAATTTTTGTAGCTGGTGTGTGGATTTCTTTTTGTATTAACTTTGAAATGGAAGTTGGATGAAGCTATTGTTATTTATGGTTATTGCTATTAGTATGAGTGTCTCGATAGAGAAAAGGTGATGAAACGAGGATGAGGAATTCGTGCGATAATCTCGAGTGTTTGATTAATACCTGAGAGTATATTTAATGATACTCGTGTGAAATTGAAAAGCTAGCTTCTTCGTAGGAATTCTGTAGTAGGAATTCTGATCCTGTATATTTTATGGCGAAGTCTTCCTGCCTGGAATTTTATCATTTTAGTATTCGTTACCTGAAAAATAGTGAAATAAAATTGATCCAACTTCTTGGAGAATTTCAAACTTTAATTAACGTCTGTCATATTAAATTAGAAAGATAATCCTTTAATTGAAATTTTATACTACCTTCTTCAAATTCTCTATATTTAATAGGGGAAAAATAATAAAATAGAATATAATTACTTCTTCAATAATTTCAATCACTGAATTAACACCTGATACTGTCTTGAATATCTTAAATATCTTAAATTTGAATTATCCTAAATTCAAAGGCTAATGTTTTTCATAGAGATTTTAGACCTTTAATTCCTGGTTATTTTGTGAAAAATAATTAAATAAAGTTTAATGGGCTTTTCTACACCGTCAGGAACTTAATTAACACCTGATGCCGCTTTAAATACCAAATTAGAGTAAATTATACTAATTTTTGCGTAAGAATTCTGCGCCGGTAATTCCTCGTGCCTTTTGCATAAGGAATAATAAAATGATATACGAGTGCTTCTTCAATAACCTCAAGCACTTAATTAACGCTTCATGCTGCTTTAAATGTCACACTGTCGTACTAAATTAGAAAGCTAGTCTTTCTACAGAAATCCTACACTGCTAATTCTTCACATTTTATCATATGCCTGTCTTGTCTTAAATCCGAGATTAAAACGAATTACGGTGGAAAGGCGAATTAAATTGTGCGATTAAAACGGGGACATTGACTTTGCCTGGTTCGCCGTTAATGATGGCCACTTCTTCGCGAAAAAAAGGTGCCGCAAAAATTCCGTTCGCGCTGAATGTAAAGCGCTGGAAATGGGTATAGAAATTTTCAACCGCCTCTTTTCGTCAAGCGTGTGAAAGGATTTCCGGGAAATGCTCAATGCCCGCTGTATCCAGTACAAGGTCTAGTTAATGGTAACCTCCAGATTCGCCACGAAGAAAGATGGAATCCTGTAAAATGAATCCTCTGAAAGTAAAGGAACCCACGAATACCACGTTAGAATGGAAGAGTCGAAAACTCTTAAAGAGGATGAAACGATTGCAGCTAAGGAATAGAGTAGTAAGAAGGAGCAGATGCACTTTTGGTCTACCATAGGCCACGAAATATCCTTCTGGAATTTCCTAATGAACCTGTCCTAATTTTGTTAATTAAAATACTGTATAAAGTTATATAGTGAACAATATATAAAGTTTATTATTACTAGTGAAATGTATAATCTGGGCCATGATATAGCGAGGTCGTAGCTTAAGCTAAGTAAGAATCAGTACTGATTGATGCTTCAACACTCAGGATCATACATGAAATCCTGCTTGGGATATGTCGACAATAAATTAATGATAGCGTACCTATAACTTTGTATTTCAATTACTAAATGGTATTTTATTTACAAGTATCAAATATGCAAATACTAGTCACTATCTGAAATATTTAAAATGTCTTCCTGTGTCCATAACTGCGCTACCTTTTTTCATTTTTTACTTGCATATATTATGAGCAGGTAAGTTAAGATATTAAAGAATTGAGTAAAACCTTTAAGTGTAACTGAACTTCTATCAATGGCTTTCCCTGTATTGTAGAATATTACAGAATACTTCGACACTGGATAAAATATTTCTTCGTAGCCTGGCTATGATCTAGGATCCTCGTCTGCTTGTATTTCTGTCAATTCGCTTGTTTCGACAGTAGAAACATGTTTACTTTGGTGCCAGGACTATGCACTTATCAAAATGCAAGCAAAGAATGTAGGTGTCCATTAAGGTTGTCACGACTAATATGCTCTATACCGGTTGGGGCTTGGAAGTGAATGATTCCAGAAAACAGGAAGCCTTTTAAACCCAAACGACAGACGACCCCTCGGCGCCAGTATAATAGCAAAGGTCCTTGAGGCCCAAAATCTGCTACTGGCCTGCGACGTCTAGAACGCCCGACGTCATTCTTGCCTGCTATGGTTTATTCGGACAGAACTAATAATATCCATTCAAATTTATCCCATCCCCGATAATCAGTAATCACTCTAGAAAAGAAGACATTCATTACTTGCTAACTAATTAAGAGTACCATTGCTAACTTAGAGATTTATGATATAAATACTATGAAACCTCATAAATGAACAGAGCACAGTGTCATTTTCTTCGTGTGAGTTTAAACTTGGAAAAGTGGTGTAAATATATCTGAAAACATAAATTTAATATTTATAGAAGACGAGTAAAGTTAATATTTGTATTTGTGAAAATAAATATTAGAACATTTCGGATTGCTCCCTGAAATTCAGGGCTTGGTGGTTTTCCATTAGAAAATGGACCAAGAGGAAGACATGGAGCATCCATTGACCATAATGTTTTGAGAGATATTACTGAATTTAATCCACGACGAACAGCAAGAGAAACAACGTCCTGGATGAAAGTAAACCATTGTGCCATTGTTCGTCACTTGGTTCAAATAGGAAAGATAAATAAAATGGACCAATGTGGATACCATGTGGGTTACGGTACACAGAAGGTTAGGCGAATGGAGATGGACGTCTGGTTACCTGGACAAATAAACAGAATTTATTTTTGAAACGTGTGGTTAGTCGTTCGATGAAAAGTGGATTTTATGCGATAATTGGAAACGCTCGTGACAATGACTAGGTAAAGATGAACAGTGGAGAACACATGCCAAAAGCATCGCTTCATTCAAAGAAAATAATGGTGATTGTTCGCTGATCATCCGCAGGACTTATTGATCATCATTTCCTATAAGCTGAGAGTACAATTTGGAATATATTGTAAATAAATCGATGAAAAGCATGAGAACTAATAAAGAAATAATGGCGAGAAAATGAAAACCAATAATTTTACACAATAATACCAGTGGCAACGTATTTCGACATTTCCTGAGTTTGTTAGAACGATATAGAAACGTGAAAAGTACACAATTAATTAAAATAATTTCGTAACATAATTCGATGCACTTCTTGTTATAATTATTACTTGATTTCATTATTTTATTATGAGTATTTATAATAATTATTTTACCAATGGTCATACCTATTATTGATTTTATTATTAATAACTATTAAAAAGGATTCTTCGAATATTACTTTTATAGTTTCATTAATTACGCTGATTTCTCTGAAATAACACAATAATTATTTTCATTCGTACGTGTTTGTTCATTTCTTGTTTTCTTTTCTATTTGCGCTATCTGGCGAGGGTTTGTAGAATGTCTTACTTTCATTTGAAGTAAATCATCTCTGTAAATGAATATCGTAAATTATTTTTAATAACCTCTCTTAGATGGTATCATCGATGATATTTTCCTGACTTTTAATTTATTCTCCGCCGAAAGGTTATGAATCTTAATTTTCTTCAAATTCTTCCTAACCCGTTTCTCATATCTAAATTTAATATCAAACGTCTCAAAAGCCAAATCAATTAACCTTACTTTTCGTATACATACAAACATATATAATAGTTTGTCTTCACACATATATTTTTAACAATCATAAATACCAATACGAATTAAATAAAAGTAATATTCATGATACGTTACATATGTAGACTTGTCTGTTCATGTAGTTGATTAATGTCTCTTCTGTACCGGCTCGCATACAAATCATAATACGTACCAGCTTCGATCGTGGACGAACGCACTGAGCATGGTAAAACATGATACGCGCGTGCTGATTTTACACTTTGGAAACCAACATATCATATGCACCAGTTTAACAGAACATAATCTAATACACCACCGAATATAACGTCCAAATATAACGTTCAACGTTAATTAAATTGATGTATCTGGGATAACCCTTAGACCGCTTAGTAGGTTAGAATCCTAACTGCTTTCCCGACCGACTCCACTATAGTTTGCGAAAGTAAAGGCGCAATAGTCGATGACGATGCCATTGGACGTGCATTGAGTTCGGATGCGCAGAAGAGCGAATTTCCGTTCGACGTGGGACGCTGGGAATATAATATCACGACAAGAAACCCGTACCCTCTTGCCATTAAATTAAGCCTGGCTGTAAAATAAACGTTTCGAATGGACTACGTTTCCATGCGCGTAACCACGACAAGACGAGTCGTCCTTTGCTACCTGCATATCCTATCAGAGATAATTGCTCTATTATGCTCGTGCGTTCATAAACTTGAGCGAATAATCGCACTGGCTGGGTGCGCGTGATCGCGCGCACAGAACGTAGGCGCAGACCCCTATGCGTCGCACATCTACATTACTTATGCACTTTGAAAAGAACCTCTGGATACACTGAAACCCCTCTCTTGTTATACAGCATGTTCCATGCATACTCAGGTTGTATCGAGATCACGCAACATAATTGAAAATTGACGGAGAAAGATATTTCGAAAGGAGTGTAAAGAAATTTCGAGATTACTCGGAAGGTAATTATAATCGATTCTCGATTAATCAAGGTATTTAATTCGATTTGAATATCGAAAATTTGATTGCTGTCATAATAAAATCTCGCATTTTATGTGATGTCATATTAATTTATTTGTTTTTTTTTTTTAAAGATTACTTAGGATTGAATTGATAATCTATGAGTGGAACTAAATTTGAGAATGTTTTAACCTAGTAAGTATTGGAAATAGTTTATTTTGTGTCAATTTATAGATAAATGTTATAGAACAGTTGTCTTGTACAGGTTATGTGGACCACCCAGTATATCTGGCATTAAATGACCGATTCTGTTTCCCTTCCAATCGTGAATCGTCCCACTGAAAAGGAGGATGTAATCCTATAATCCAAGGGGGAAAAGCGGAGATAGGAACTATGTATCGTTAGGTCGTTTCACATGGCGTTTAACGAAAAGATGACTCGTTAGTCCTCGAACGTAGATCAGAGGCTTGTCGAATACGCTCGCGCATATGGGGCTTACAAAGTGACAATTTATGCATATTTAATGTGAAGCTCGTTTAAACGTTTTCAGCCCTGAAAATCAGTGTTCCTATCCAGAATTGAACTAAATTTCGCAACGTGTGCCGACTAAATAAATTTTCATTACGGTGCTATTCGACGAAAATTAGCAACTTACATTAGTGACGTTTCTTCAATCGTATATAACCAGAATTTTGTTTTTCATTACAGTCTATGATATCTTTTGATTATAATCTAAGATATAAAAAATAATAATTATTATAAATGAATTATTTGAAATTCACTATGATGATGCACTAATATGACACATTAATACAATAATAATTAACACTAAAACTATCAAACAAATCCAAACTACTGGTTTTTCGTTTTTTATAGCTTTCATTAAAAGTATGCAGTTTCTTGATAAGATTAATCTTAACTGTTATTACAGAAATAGATATACCAATTTACTTTTAACATACCATTCTAATTATTATTTCTGTGTGTATTATATTTATGTACATATTATAAACCGGTAGGTCTAGTATTAGACAAAATTCTAATACCGAAAAAATATCTAACACTTAGTCTTATAGACTAGATAATTCTAGCATTAAATTCAAAAACATAAATGTATGTATATGTAACTTGCACATACTTGTTAGTTATAAAAATTTAATTTAATGAGAGATACAAATGCATATACTTAACATTTAATTTGTGGTCTATGTAAATATAAGTCAGGCGTGTTTTTTTACTCGATAAAGGGTACAAAATTTATTCCTACATCTAATACACATGTAACGTTAATTTCTCTCATAAAACAACGAAACACTTTCTTTTAGCATATGTATAAAACTATTGTGCAGTAAACTTAAATATTCTAGATTATGAACTGCATTAAAAGATATACTTTATTGCGTTTTTGACAGCGTGAATAGCACATTTTCGAGCAGCTTTCTCTCAAAGGGGAGCGTTACACAACACCGATAAACGCCGATATGCTTATCAATCATAAAATCGCGGTCATAGTTCCGTTCAAACGTGAGTTCACAGCTCGTTGCGTTCGGCGCATGTAGCGAAAATTTGATTTCGTTCGGACAAATATCAATATAGCCAGAATCGAAATGTATCACAGCTTGTAGATCGCGCCGAAATTACATGCACGAATATGGAATGAAATCATGACGTGGTATAAATTATAAATCTTCGATCGTTGCAACTAGTCCGGTTTAAGTGGTCCCAAATAAATAAATCATTCTCTGTCGTTTAAATTTACTTCGCGTCGTACTTTCGTGCAACGTTCGACGAACGTTGATTTATATCACGTCTAAATTTCCCAACTCTGCAAAAACGCCAGACATATGCGAATAAAAATCAAAACTGATTGATTATGGTGCCGTGTATTAAATTAGTTTCTTGCAATTGATTTTAGAAGATAACAAGAAGCTTAAAAAAATTCAGCAAGCTAAACTCGCCGTCGGTATTTGACTTGAGGAAATTGAATACCAAAGTAGTTTCATTATTCGAGCAAACTACAAAAAAGGTTCAATCTATTTGCCTGTCCCGAGTTTGTCAATGTTTGAACGACTGCGTTCAAAGTACTCGAATGGAGATGATGATTTAAATTCCGTAGCTGGAGGAGAAGCAACTATTACTAGTAAAATATCAAATTACTCGACTAGTTATTTTATCTTATTTCTACTTTAATTTTATTTTTATTTTAATTAGAATTTATTACTTGCAGAAATTTCAAGAACGGAAAGCATGTTATATATGGATTATACAGCATAATCAGTAAGAATTGAATACGCTACCTCGTCAAATAATAATTACTACTATTGACTCGAATATTTATATAGATTGAGATTCAGGATATAATAATTTAAATTATTCCTTCGAACTCGAGCCTTCTTTTTAACTTTATAATATAAGTTCATGTATCTCGAACTTTTTCTATTTGTAGTACTAGAATAATTGAGTATTTTGCTCGGTTTAAAAAACCAAATTTTCCTCAGCTGGAATTTCAAATACTTGGACACTCAAAGTACTTGAACATCCCTACTCGACTAGTGAAGTTTTCATTCTCACCTTTGAAACGACGCAAACCAAGCTTCCCGAGAGAACTACTTTGATCTCTACAAACGATGATAGACATTGCGATATTAAAAAAAAATTCCATTGAAATATTTTTATTTCGATAACACGATCATTCTGGTTAATTAAAAAGAATCAACCCGAATTGAAACGAAAAGAAAAATACTTTCTCTGGTTTTTCATAAAATAAAAATATAAAGTATTACTAATTTAATATGAAATAAATCATTATATAAGGTATTATATTTATACTTTATATTTTTACATATACTTGGAACGTTAGTTTCCTGTTATTTCGATGCATTAGGTGAATAATTGAAATCATCTTATAAATACACCAAATGCACGCAGAAAAATGGCAACTGCAAAAATTTCAATCCCCTATTTTCTCGTTTGCTTCTTAAAATATTATTCTCCTGCGTTATATTGATTAAAAAATACTGAAGAAAGGATATTGTAAATATAGCAATCTCTCTTGCTGCTCTGTTATTTCCTCTCACACGGTTTCCATCTTGGACCCTCTTGGTCCTTGCTTTTTCAGGGAATAGCCAAAAGAACGACATATGTTCAAGGAAGAAACGAGAGAACCTGGAAAACTCCATAAAATCACACTCAAAAAGAAATTAACTGAAAAAAAGGACAAATGGAACTTCCGAAAATGTCTCTCAATTTACCAATAGTTTTCCTGGTAAAACAAAGACACGTACCTGGAACAATTTTCGAAAGAACATTGCCTCTGCTCTGGTCTCCGTCGTGGAACCCAAACGGAGCAAATGAACGCCACAGAGAGTCAAGATTGGACCCCGGATAAGTATCTCGTTTCGATAAAGCCCGTGTCTGTGCGGGAAGAAATTCATCGTAATCGACGTACAATTGATTTACCGATTAATGCAGGTCGACGAGCAATTCAGGGATTTTGCCTACTCATTGAGACGACTATACAGCGTCAGAGGAGATGCAGATGTAATTGGATTTTCGAGCGAGATCGATGGTGGCCATTCACGACGGCTTAATTAGGTTTCACGAGTGCACCGACGAAAATCACGTGGCTGATATTCTGTCAGCCGTTAGCATTTTGGAAATTCTATGCTTCGATAAATTATCACGCGACATCCCGATGCACGTGCCTGTACGTGCACACATGCTCGGTTGAACAGGTGTGCGTTATATGGAAAGTTCGTCAAATTTTCGTTATCGTTATTCTGTACTCTGTATTCGTAGCGATTTCAAAAAAAAAAAAAAAAAAAAAAAAAA